>NC_090929.1:37644179-37814179 GCF_040938575.1 Ambystoma mexicanum
CCTCTTTCCCTCTGCCCTGGGTTCCCTTCCTTCTCCACCCCTTTCCCTCTGCCCCAGGCGCCCTTCCTTCTCTCCCCCTCCCCCTCTTTCCCTCTGCCCCTGGTGCCCTTCCTTCTATCCCCTCCCCCTCTTTCCCTCTGCCCCAGGTGCCCCTCCTTCTATCCCCTCTTTCCCTCTGTCCCAGGTGCCCTTCCTCATCTCCCCCTCTTTCCCTCTGCCCCAGGTGCCCTTCCTTCTCTCCTCCCCCCCTTTCTCTCTGCCGCGGGTGCCCTTCCTTCTCCCCCTTTCCCTCTGCCCCAGGTGCCCTTCCTTTTCTCCCCTCCACTTTCCTCTCTGCCCAGGTCCCCTTCCTTCTCCCCATCCCACTCTTTCCCTCTGCCCCAGGTGCCCTTCCGTCTCTTTCCTCCCCCGTTTCCCTCTGCCCCAGGTGCCCTTCCATCTCCCCCCACCCTCTGTCCCTCTGCCCCAGGTGCCCTTCCCCCCCCTCTTTCCCTCTGCCCTGGGTGCCCTTCCTTCTCCACCCCTTTCCCTCTGCCCCAGGTGCCCTTCCTTCTCTCCCCCTCTCTTTCCCTCTGCCCAGGTGCCTTTGCTTCTCCCCGCCCCCCTCTTTCCCTCTGCCCCAGGTACCCTGCCTTCACTTTCCTCCCCCCTTTCCCTCTTCCCCAGGTGCCCTTCCTTCTCTCCCCCTCTCTTTCCCTCTGCCCCAGGTACCCTTCGATCTCTCCCCCTCTTTCCCAAGTGCCCTTCCTTCTCTCCCCCTCTCTTTCCCTCTGCCCCAGGTGCCTTTCCTTCTCTCCACCCCCCTCACTCCCTCTGCCCCAGGTGCCCTTCAGTTTCTCCCCCTCTTTCCCTCTGCCCCAGGTGCCCTTCCTTCTCTTCCCTCCCCCTCTTTCCCTCTGCCACAGGTGCCCTTCCTTCTCCCCCCTCTTTCCCCCTGCCACAGGAGCCCTTCCTTTTCCCACTCCCCCTCTTTCCATCTGCCCCAGGGCCCTTCCTTCCCTCCCCGCTATTTCCCTCTGCCCCAGGTGCCCTTCCTTCTCCCCCTCTCCCTCTTTCCCTCTGCCCCAGGTGCCCTTCCTTATCTTTCCTCCCCCTTTCCCTCTGCCCCAGGTGCCCTTCCTTCTATCCCCCTCTTTCCCTCTGCCCCAGGTGCCCTTCCTTCCACTCTGTCCCGGATGCCCTTCCTAGCCCCTTTCCCTCTGCCCCAGGTGCCCTTCATTCTCTCCCCCTCCCCCTCTTTCCCTCTGCCCCAGGTGCCCTTCCTTCTATCCCCTCCGCCTCTTTACGTCTGCCCCAGGTGCCCTTCCTCATCTCCCACTCTTTCCCTCTGCCCCAGGTTCCCTTCCTTCGCTCCCTCTCTTTCATTCTGCGCCAGGTGCCCTTCCTTCCCCCCTCTCTTTCCCTCTGCCCCGGGTTCCCTTCATTCTCCCTCTTTCCCTCTCCCCCTCTCTTTCCCTCTGCCCCGATGCCCTTCCTTCTCCCCCCTTTCCCTCTGCCCCAGGTGCCCTTCCTTCTCTCACCCCTATCCCTATGCCCCAGGTGCCCTTCCTTTCCCCCCCTGTGCCTCTGCCCCAGGTTCCCTTCCTTCTATCCCCTCCCCCTCTTTCCTTCTGCGCCAGGTGCCCTTCCTTCTCCACCCTCTCTTTCCCTCTGCCCCGGGTTCCCTTTATTCTCCCCAGTTCCCTCTCCCCCTCTCTTTCCCTCTGCCCCGATGCCCTTCCTTCTCCCCCCTTTCCCTCTGCCCCAGGTTCCCTTCCTTCTCCCCCCTCTCTCCCTCTGCCCCAGGTGCCCTTCCTTCTCCCCCCCTGTGCCTCTGCCCGAGGTGCCCTTCCTTCTTTCCTCCCCCTCTTTCCCTCTGCCCCAGGTGCCCTTCCTTCTGTCCTCCCCCTCTTTCCCTCTGCCCCAGGTGCCCTTCCTTCTCTCCCCCGTCTTTCCCTCTGCCCCGGGTGCCCTTCCTTCTCCCCACCCTCTTTCCCTCTGCCACAGTTGCCCTTTCTTCTCTCCTCCCCCTCTTTCCCTCTGCCCGAGGTTCCCTTCCTTCTCTCCTCCCCCTCTTTCTCTCTGCCTCGGGTGCCCTTCCTTCTCCCCCTTTCCCTCTGCCCCAGGTGCTCTTCCTTCTCTCCCCTCCCCTTTCCCCTCTGCCCAGGTGCCCTTCCTTCTCCCCATCCCACTCTTTCCCTCTGCCCCAGGTGCCCTTCCATCTCCCCCCACCCTCTGTCCCTCTGCCCCAGGTGCCTTTCCTTCTCTCCACCCCCCTCACTCCCTCTGCCCCAGGTGCTCTTCAGTCTCTCCCCCTCTTTCCCTCTGCCCCAGGTGCCCTTCCTTCTCTTCCCTCCCCCTCTTTCCCTCTGCGCCAGGTGTCCCCCCCTATTTCCCTCTGCCCCAGGTGCCCTTCCTTCTCCCCCCTCTTTCCCTCTGCCACAGGGCCCTTCCTTCCCTCCCCGCTATTTCCCTCTGCCCCAGGTGCCCTTCCTTCTCTCCCCACCTCTTTTCCTCTACCCCATGAGCCCTTCATTCTCCCCCCTCTTTCCCTCTGCCTCAGGCGCCCTTCCTTCTCCCCTCTCCCTCTTCCCCTCTGCCCCAGGTGCCCTTCCTTATCTTTCCTCCCCCTTTCCCTCTGCCCCAGGTGCCCTTCCTTCTATCCTCCTCTTTCCCTCTGCCCCAGGTGGCCTTCCTTCTCTTTCCCTCCACTCTTTCTCTCTGTCCCGGATGCCCTTCCTACCCCCTTTCCCTCTGCCCCAGATGCCCTTTCTTCTCTCCCCCTCTCTTTCCCTCTGCCCCGGGTTCCCTTCATTCTCCCCCTTTCCCTCTCCCCCTCTCTTTCCCTCTGCCCCGATGCCCTTCCTTCTCCCCCCTTTCCCTCTGCCCCAGGTGCCCTTCCTTATCTCCACCTCGTTCCCTCTGCCCCAGGTGCCCTTCCTTCTCCCCCCTCTCTTTCCCTCTGCCCCGGGTTCCCTTCATTCTCCCCCTTTCCCTCTCCCCCTCTCTTTCCCTCTGCCCCGATGCCCTCCCTTCTCCCCCCTTTCCCTCTGCCCCAGGTGCTCTTCCTTCTCTCACCCCTTTCCCTCTGCCCCAGGTGCCCTTCCTTCTCCCCCCTGTGCCTCTGCCCCAGGTGCCCTTCTTTCTATCCCCTCCCCCTCTTTCCCTCTGTCCCAGGTGCCCTTCCTCATCTCCCCCTCTTTCCCTCTGCCCCAGGTTCCCTTCCTTCGCTCCCCCTCTTTCCTTCTGCGCAAGCTGCCCTTCCTTATCTCCCCCTCGTTCCCTCTGCCCCAGGTGCCCTTCCTTCTCCCCCCTCTCTTTCCCTCTGCCCCGGGTTCCCTTCATTCTCCCCATTTCCCTCTCCCCCTCTCTTTCCCTCTGCCCCGATGCCCTTCCTTCTCCCCCTTTTCCCTCTGCCCCAGGTGCCCTTTCTTCTCCCCCCTCTCTCCCTCTGCCCCAGGTGCCCTTCCTTCTCCCCCCTGTGCCTCTGCCCGAGGTGCCCTTCCTTCTTTCCTCCCCCTCTTTCGCTGTGCTCCAGGTGCCCTTCCTTCTCTCCCCCCTCTTTCCCTCTGCCCCGGGTGCCCTTCCTTCTCCCCACCCTCTTTCCCTCTGGCACAGGTGTCCTTCCTTCTCTCCTCCCCCTCTTTCCCTCTGCCCCAGGTGCCCTTCCTTCTCTTCCCTCTACCCAGGGGCCCTTCCTTCTCCCCATCCCACTCTTTCCCTCTGCCCCAGGTGCCCTTCCTTCTGTCCCCCCCTCTTTCCCTCTGCCCCAGGTGCCCTTCCTTCTCTCCCCCGTCTTTCCCTCTGCCCTGGGTGCCCTTCCTTCTCCCCACCCTCTTTCCCTCTGCCACAGTTGCCCTTTCTTCTCTCCTCCCCCTCTTTCCCTCTGCCCGAGGTTCCCTTCCTTCTCTCCTCCCCCTCTTTCTCTCTGCCTCGGGTGCCCTTCCTTCTCCCCCTTTCCCTCTGCCCCAGGTGCTCTTCCTTCTCTCCCCTCCCCTTTCCCCTCTGCCCAGGTGCCCTTCCTTCTCCCCATCCCACTCTTTCCCTCTGCCCCAGGTGCCCTTCCATCTCCCCCCACCCTCTGTCCCTCTGCCCCAGGTGCCTTTCCTTCTCTCCACCCCCCTCACTCCCTCTGCCCCAGGTGCTCTTCAGTCTCTCCCCCTCTTCCCTCTGCCCCAGGTGCCCTTCCTTCTCTTCCCTCCCCCTCTTTCCCTCTGCTCCAGGTGTCCCCCCCTATTTCCCTCTGCCCCAGGTGCCCTTCCTTCTCCCCCCTCTTTCCCTCTGCCACAGGGCCCTTCCTTCCCTCCCCGCTATTTCCCTCTGCCCCAGGTGCCCTTCCTTCTCTCCCCACCTCTTTTCCTCTACCCCATGAGCCCTTCATTCTCCCCCCTCTTTCCCTCTGCCTCAGGCGCCCTTCCTTCTCCCCTCTCCCTCTTCCCCTCTGCCCCAGGTGCCCTTCCTTATCTTTCCTCCCCCTTTCCCTCTGCCCCAGGTGCCCTTCCTTCTATCCTCCTCTTTCCCTCTGCCCCAGGTGGCCTTCCTTCTCTTTCCCTCCACTCTTTCCCTCTGTCCCGGATGCCCTTCCTACCCCCTTTCCCTCTGCCCCAGATGCCCTTTCTTCTCTCCCCCTCTCTTTCCCTCTGCCCCGGGTTCCCTTCATTCTCCCCCTTTCCCTCTCCCCCTCTCTTTCCCTCTGCCCCGATGCCCTTCCTTCTCCCCCCTTTCCCTCTGCCCCAGGTGCCCTTCCTTATCTCCACCTCGTTCCATCTGCCCCAGGTGCCCTTCCTTCTCCCCCCTCTCTTTCCCTCTGCCCCGGGTTCCCTTCATTCTCCCCCTTTCCCTCTCCCCCTCTCTTTCCCTCTGCCCCGATGCCCTTCCTTCTCCCCCCTTTCCCTCTGCCCCAGGTGCTCTTCCTTCTCTCACCCCTTTCCCTCTGCCCCAGGTGCCCTTCCTTCTCCCCCCTGTGCCTCTGCCCCAGGTGCCCTTCTTTCTATCCCCTCCCCCTCTTTCCCTCTGTCCCAGGTGCCCTTCCTCATCTCCCCCTCTTTCCCTCTGCCCCAGGTTCCCTTCCTTCGCTCCCCCTCTTTCCTTCTGCGCAAGCTGCCCTTCCTTATCTCCCCCTCGTTCCCTCTGCCCCAGGTGCCCTTCCTTCTCCCCCCTCTCTTTCCCTCTGCCCCGGGTTCCCTTCATTCTCCCCATTTCCCTCTCCCCCTCTCTTTCCCTCTGCCCCGATGCCCTTCCTTCTCCCCCTTTTCCCTCTGCCCCAGGTGCCCTTTCTTCTCCCCCCTCTCTCCCTCTGCCCCAGGTGCCCTTCCTTCTCCCCCCTGTGCCTCTGCCCGAGGTGCCCTTCATTCTTTCCTCCCCCTCTTTCGCTGTGCTCCAGGTGCCCTTCCTTCTCTCCCCCCTCTTTCCCTCTGCCCCGGGTGCCCTTCCTTCTCCCCACCCTCTTTCCCTCTGCCACAGGTGTCCTTCCTTCTCTCCTCCCCCTCTTTCCCTCTGCCCCAGGTGCCCTTCCTTCTCTTCCCTCTGTCCAGGGGCCCTTCCTTCTCCCCATCCCACTCTTTCCCTCTGCCCCAGGTGCCCTTCCTTCTGTCCCCCCCCTCTTTCCCTCTGCCCCAGGTGCCCTTCCTTCTCTCCCCCGTCTTCCCCTCTGCCCCGGGTGCCCTTCCTTCTCCCCACCCTCTTTCCCTCTGCCACAGTTGCCCTTTCTTCTCTCCTCCCCCTCTTTCCCTCTGCCCGAGGTTCCCTTCCTTCTCTCCTCCCCCTCTTTCTCTCTGCCTCGGGTGCCCTTCCTTCTCCCCCTTTCCCTCTGCCCCAGGTGCTCTTCCTTCTCTCCCCTCCCCTTTCCCCTCTGCCCAGGTGCCCTTCCTTCTCCGCATCCCACTCTTTCCCTCTGCCCCAGGTGCCCTTCCATCTCCCCCCACCCTCTGTCCCTCTGCCCCAGGTGCCCTTCCTTCTCCCCCCCTCTTTCCCTCTGCCCTGGGTTCCCTTCCTTCTCCACCCCTTTCCCTCTGCCCCAGGCGCCCTTCCTTCTCTCCCCCTCCCCCTCTTTCCCTCTGCCCCTGGTGCCCTTCCTTCTATCCCCTCCCCCTCTTTCCCTCTGCCCCAGGTGCCCCTCCTTCTATCCCCTCTTTCCCTCTGTCCCAGGTGCCCTTCCTCATCTCCCCCTCTTTCCCTCTGCCCCAGGTGCCCTTCCTTCTCTCCTCCCCCCCTTTCTCTCTGCCGCGGGTGCCCTTCCTTCTCCCCCTTTCCCTCTGCCCCAGGTGCCCTTCCTTTTCTCCCCTCCACTTTCCTCTCTGCCCAGGTCCCCTTCCTTCTCCCCATCCCACTCTTTCCCTCTGCCCCAGGTGCCCTTCCGTCTCTTTCCTCCCCCGTTTCCCTCTGCCCCAGGTGCCCTTCCATCTCCCCCCACCCTCTGTCCCTCTGCCCCAGGTGCCCTTCCCCCCCCCTCTTTCCCTCTGCCCTGGGTGCCCTTCCTTCTCCACCCCTTTCCCTCTGCCCCAGGTGCCCTTCCTTCTCTCCCCCTCTCTTTCCCTCTGCCCAGGTGCCTTTGCTTCTCCCCGCCCCCCTCTTTCCCTCTGCCCCAGGTACCCTGCCTTCACTTTCCTCCCCCCTTTCCCTCTTCCCCAGGTGCCCTTCCTTCTCTCCCCCTCTCTTTCCCTCTGCCCCAGGTACCCTTCGATCTCTCCCCCTCTTTCCCAAGTGCCCTTCCTTCTCTCCCCCTCTCTTTCCCTCTGCCCCAGGTGCCTTTCCTTCTCTCCACCCCCCTCACTCCCTCTGCCCCAGGTGCCCTTCAGTTTCTCCCCCTCTTTCCCTCTGCCCCAGGTGCCCTTCCTTCTCTTCCCTCCCCCTCTTTCCCTCTGCCACAGGTGCCCTTCCTTCTCCCCCCTCTTTCCCCCTGCCACAGGAGCCCTTCCTTTTCCCACTCCCCCTCTTTCCATCTGCCCCAGGGCCCTTCCTTCCCTCCCCGCTATTTCCCTCTGCCCCAGGTGCCCTTCCTTCTCCCCCTCTCCCTCTTTCCCTCTGCCCCAGGTGCCCTTCCTTATCTTTCCTCCCCCTTTCCCTCTGCCCCAGGTGCCCTTCCTTCTATCCCCCTCTTTCCCTCTGCCCCAGGTGCCCTTCCTTCCACTCTGTCCCGGATGCCCTTCCTAGCCCCTTTCCCTCTGCCCCAGGTGCCCTTCATTCTCTCCCCCTCCCCCTCTTTCCCTCTGCCCCAGGTGCCCTTCCTTCTATCCCCTCCGCCTCTTTACCTCTGCCCCAGGTGCCCTTCCTCATCTCCCACTCTTTCCCTCTGCCCCAGGTTCCTTTCCTTCGCTCCCTCTCTTTCATTCTGCGCCAGGTGCCCTTCCTTCCCCCCCTCTCTTTCCCTCTGCCCCGGGTTCCCTTCATTCTCCCTCTTTCCCTCTCCCCCTCTCTTTCCCTCTGCCCCGATGCCCTTCCTTCTCCCCCCTTTCCCTCTGCCCCAGGTGCCCTTCCTTCTCTCACCCCTATCCCTATGCCCCAGGTGCCCTTCCTTTCCCCCCCTGTGCCTCTGCCCCAGGTTCCCTTCCTTCTATCCCCTCCCCCTCTTTCCTTCTGCGCCAGGTGCCCTTCCTTCTCCACCCTCTCTTTCCCTCTGCCCCGGGTTCCCTTTATTCTCCCCAGTTCCCTCTCCCCCTCTCTTTCCCTCTGCCCCGATGCCCTTCCTTCTCCCCCCTTTCCCTCTGCCCCAGGTTCCCTTCCTTCTCCCCCCTCTCTCCCTCTGCCCCAGGTGCTCTTCCTTCTCCCCCCTGTGCCTCTGCCCGAGGTGCCCTTCCTTCTTTCCTCCCCCTCTTTCCCTCTGCCCCAGGTGCCCTTCCTTCTGTCCTCCCCCTCTTTCCCTCTGCCCCAGGTGCCCTTCCTTCTCTCCCCCCTCTTTCCCTCTGCCCCGGGTGCCCTTCCTTCTCCCCACCCTCTTTCCCTCTGCCACAGGTGTCCTTCCTTCTTTCCTCCCCCTCTTTGCCTCTGCCCGAGGTTCCCTTCCTTCTCTCCTCCCCCTCTTTCCCTCTGCCCAAGGTGCCCTTCCTTCTCTTCCCTCTGCCCAGGGGCCCTTCCTTCTCCCCATCCCACTCTTTCCCTCTGCCCCAGGTGCCCTTCCTTCTGTCCTCCCCCTCTTTCCCTCTGCCCCAGGTGCCCTTCCTTCTCTCCCCCCTCTTTCCCTCTGCCCCGGGTGCCCTTCCTTCTCCCCACCCTCTTTCCCTCTGCCACAGGTGCCCTTCCTTCTCTCCTCCCCCTCTTTCCCTCTGCCCGAGGTTCCCTTCCTTCTCTCCTCCCCCTCTTTCTCTCTGCCTCGGGTGCCCTTCCTTCTCCCCCTTTCCCTCGGCCCCAGGTGCCCTTCCTTCTCTCCCCTCCCCTTTCACCTCTGCCCAGGTGCCCTTCCTTCTCCCCATCCCACTCTTTCCCTTTGCACCAGGTGCCCTTCCTTCTCTTTCCTCCCCCGTTTCCCTCTGCCCCAGGTGCCCTTCCATCTCCCCCACCCTCTGTCCCTCTGCCCCAGGTGCCCTTCCTTCTCTCCCCCCTCTTTCCCTCTGCCCTGGGTTCCCTTCCTTCTCCACCCCCTTTCCCTCTGCCCCAGGTGCCCTTCCTTCTCTCCCCCTCCCCCTCTTTCCCTCTGCCCCAGGTGCCCTTCCTTCTATCCCCTCCCCCTCTTTCCCTCTGCCCCAGGTGCCCTTCCTTCTATCCCCTCTTTCCCTCTGTCCCAGGTGCCCTTCCTCATCTCCCCCTCTTTCCCTCTGCCCCAGGTGCCCTTCCATCTCTCCCCCTCTTTCCTTCTGCCCCAGGTGCCCTTCCTTCTGTCCTCCCCCTCTTTCCCTCTGCCCCAGGTGCCCTTCCTTCTATCCCCCCTCTTTCCCTCTGCCCCGGGTGCCCTTCCTTCTCCCCACCCTCTTTCCCTCTGCCACAGGTGCCCTTCCTTCTCTCCTCCCCCTCTTTCCCTCTGCCCGAGGTTCCCTTCCTTCTCTCCTCCCCCTCTTTCCCTCTGCCCCAGGTGCCCTTCCTTCTCTTCCCTCTGCCCAGGGGCCCTTCCTTCTCCCCATCCCACTCTTTCCCTCTGCCCCAGGTGCCCTTCCTTCTGTCCTCCCCCTCTTTCCCTCTGCCCCAGGTGCCCTTCCTTCTCTCCCCCCTCTTTCCCTCTGCCCCGGGAGCCCTTCCTTCTCCCCACCCTCTTTCCCTCTGCCACAGGAGCCCTTCCTTCTCTCCTCCCCCTCTTTCTCTCTGCCTCGGGTGCCCTTCCTTCTCCCCCTTTCCCTCGGCCCCAGGTGCCCTTCCTTCTCTCCCCTCCCCTTTCACCTCTGCCCAGGTGCCCTTCCTTCTCCCCATCCCACTCTTTCCCTTTGCACCAGGTGCCCTTCCTTCTCTTTCCTCCCCCGTTTCCCTCTGCCCCAGGTGCCCTTCCATCTCCCCCACCCTCTGTCCCTCTGCCCCAGGTGCCCTTCCTTCTCCCCCCCCCTCTTTCCCTCTGCCCTGGGTTTCCTTCCTTCTCCACCCCCTTCCCTCTGCCCCAGGTGCCCTTCCTTCTCTCCCCCTCCCCCTCTTTCCCTCTGCCCCAGGTGCCCTTCCTTCTATCCCCTCCCCCTCTTTCCCTCTGCCCCAGGTGCCCTTCCTTCTATCCCCTCTTTCCCTCTGTCCCAGGTGCCCTTCCTCATCTCCCCCTCTTTCCCTCTACCCCAGGTGCCCTTCCTTCTCTCCCCCTCTTTCCTTCTGCCCCACGTGTCCTTCCTTCTCTCCCCCCTCTTTCCCTCTGCGCCGGTTGCCCTTCCTTCTCCCCACCCTCTTTCCCTCTGCCACAGGTGCCCTTCCTTCTCTCCTCCCCCTCTTTCCCTCTGCCCAGGTGCCCTTCCTTCTCCCCATCCCCCTCTTTCCCTCTGCCCCAGGTTCCCTTCATTCTCCCCCTTTCCCTCTCCCCCTCTCTTTCCCTCTGCCCCGATGCCCTTCCTTCTCCCCCCTTTCCCTCTGCTCCAGGTGCCCTTCCTTCTCTCACCCCTATCCCTATGCCCCAGGTGCCCTTCCTCCCCCCCCTGTGCCTCTGCCCCAGGTTCCCTTCCTTCTATCCCCTCCCTCTCTTTCCTTCTGCGCCAGGTGCCCTTCCTTCTCCCCCCTTTCCCTCTGCCCCAGGTTCCCTTCCTTCTCCCCCTCTCTCCCTCTGCCCAGGGGCCCTTCCTTCTCCCCATCCCACTCTTTCCCTCTGCCCCAGGTGCCCTTCCTTCTGTCCTCCCCCTCTTTCCCTCTGCCCCAGGTGCCCTTCCTTCTCTCTCCCCTCTTTCCCTCTGCCCCGGGTGCCCTTCCTTCTCTCCTCCCCCTCTTTCCCTCTGCCCGAGGTTCCCTTCCTTCTCTCCTCCCCCCTCTTTCTCTCTGCCTCGGGTGCCCTTCCTTCTCCCCCTTTCCCTTTGCCCCAGGTGCCCTTCCTTCTCTCCCCTCCCCTTTCACCTCTGCCCAGGTGCCCTTCCTTCTCCCCATCCCACTCTTTCCCTTTGCACCAGCTGCCCTTCCTTCTCTTTCCTCCCCCGTTTCCCTCTGCCCCAGGTGCCCTTCCATCTCCCCACCCTCTGTCCCTCTGCCCCAGGTGCCCTTCCTTCTCTCCCCCCCTCTTTCCCTCTGCCCTGGGTTCCCTTCCTTCTCCACCCCCTTTTCCTCTGCCCCAGGTGCCCTTCCTTCTCTCCCCTCCCCTCCTTTCCCTCTGCCCCAGGTGCCCTTCCTTCTATCCCCTCTTTCCCTCTGTCCCAGGTGCCCTTCCTCATCTCGCCCTCTTTCCTTCTGCCCCAGGTGCCCTTCCTTCTGTCCTCCCCTCTTTCCCTCTGCCCCAGGTGCCCTTCCTTCTCTCCCCCTCTTTCCCTCTGCCCCGGGTGCCCTTCCTTCTCTCCTCCCCCTCTTTCCCTCTGCCCGAGGTTCCCTTCCTTCTCTCCTCCCCCTCTTTCCCTCTGCCCCAGGTACCCTGCCTTCACTTTCCTCCCCCCTTTCCCTCTTCCCCAGGTGCCCTTCCTTCTCTCCCCCTCTCTTTCCCTCTGCCCCAGGTACCCTTCGATCTCTCCCCCTCTTTCCCAAGTGCCCTTCCTTCTCTCCCCCTCTCTTTCCCTCTGCCCCAGGTGCCTTTCCTTCTCTCCACCCCCCTCACTCCCTCTGCCCCAGGTGCCCTTCAGTTTCTCCCCCTCTTTCCCTCTGCCCCAGGTGCCCTTCCTTCTCTTCCCTCCCCCTCTTTCCCTCTGCCACAGGTGCCCTTCCTTCTCCCCCCTCTTTCCCCCTGCCACAGGAGCCCTTCCTTTTCCCACTCCCCCTCTTTCCATCTGCCCCAGGGCCCTTCCTTCCCTCCCCGCTATTTCCCTCTGCCCCAGGTGCCCTTCCTTCTCCCCCTCTCCCTCTTTCCCTCTGCCCCAGGTGCCCTTCCTTATCTTTCCTCCCCCTTTCCCTCTGCCCCAGGTGCCCTTCCTTCTATCCCCCTCTTTCCCTCTGCCCCAGGTGCCCTTCCTTCCACTCTGTCCCGGATGCCCTTCCTAGCCCCTTTCCCTCTGCCCCAGGTGCCCTTCATTCTCTCCCCCTCCCCCTCTTTCTCTCTGCCCCAGGTGCCCTTCCTTCTATCCCCTCCGCCTCTTTACCTCTGCCCCAGGTGCCCTTCCTCATCTCCCACTCTTTCCCTCTGCCCCAGGTTCCTTTCCTTCGCTCCCTCTCTTTCATTCTGCGCCAGGTGCCCTTCCTTCCCCCCCTCTCTTTCCCTCTGCCCCGGGTTCCCTTCATTCTCCCTCTTTCCCTCTCCCCCTCTCTTTCCCTCTGCCCCGATGCCCTTCCTTCTCCCCCCTTTCCCTCTGCCCCAGGTGCCCTTCCTTCTCTCACCCCTATCCCTATGCCCCAGGTGCCCTTCCTTCCCCCCCCTGTGCCTCTGCCCCAGGTTCCCTTCCTTCTATCCCCTCCCCCTCTTTCCTTCTGCGCCAGGTGCCCTTCCTTCTCCACCCTCTCTTTCCCTCTGCCCCGGGTTCCCTTTATTCTCCCCAGTTCCCTCTCCCCCTCTCTTTCCCTCTGCCCCATGCCCTTCCTTCTCCCCCCTTTCCCTCTGCCCCAGGTTCCCTTCCTTCTCCCCCCTCTCTCCCTCTGCCCCAGGTGCTCTTCCTTCTCCCCCCCTGTGCCTCTGCCCGAGGTGCCCTTCCTTCTTTCCTCCCCCTCTTTCCCTCTGCCCCAGGTGCCCTTCCTTCTGTCCTCCCCCTCTTTCCCTCTGCCCCAGGTGCCCTTCCTTCTCTCCCCCCTCTTTCCCTCTGCCCCGGGTGCCCTTCCTTCTCCCCACCCTCTTTCCCTCTGCCACAGGTGTCCTTCCTTCTTTCCTCCCCCTCTTTGCCTCTGCCCGAGGTTCCCTTCCTTCTCTCCTCCCCCTCTTTCCCTCTGCCCAAGGTGCCCTTCCTTCTCTTCCCTCTGCCCAGGGGCCCTTCCTTCTCCCCATCCCACTCTTTCCCTCTGCCCCAGGTGCCCTTCCTTCTGTCCTCCCCCTCTTTCCCTCTGCCCCAGGTGCCCTTCCTTCTCTCCCCCCTCTTTCCCTCTGCCCCGGGTGCCCTTCCTTCTCCCCACCCTCTTTCCCTCTGCCACAGGTGCCCTTCCTTCTCTCCTCCCCCTCTTTCCCTCTGCCCGAGGTTCCCTTCCTTCTCTCCTCCCCCTCTTTCTCTCTGCCTCGGGTGCCCTTCCTTCTCCCATTTCCCTCGGCCCCAGGTGCCCTTCCTTCTCTCCCCTCCCCTTTCACCTCTGCCCAGGTGCCCTTCCTTCTCCCCATCCCACTCTTTCCCTTTGCACCAGGTGCCCTTCCTTCTCTTTCCTCCCCCGTTTCCCTCTGCCCCAGGTGCCCTTCCATCTCCCCCACCCTCTGTCCCTCTGCCCCAGGTGCCCTTCCTTCTCTCCCCCCTCTTTCCCTCTGCCCTGGGTTCCCTTCCTTCTCCACCCCCTTTCCCTCTGCCCCAGGTGCCCTTCCTTCTCTCCCCCTCCCCCTCTTTCCCTCTGCCCCAGGTGCCCTTCCTTCTATCCCCTCCCCCTCTTTCCCTCTGCCCCAGGTGCCCTTCCTTCTATCCCCTCTTTCCCTCTGTCCCAGGTGCCCTTCCTCATCTCCCCCTCTTTCCCTCTGCCCCAGGTGCCCTTCCATCTCTCCCCCTCTTTCCTTCTGCCCCAGGTGCCCTTCCTTCTGTCCTCCCCCTCTTTCCCTCTGCCCCAGGTGCCCTTCCTTCTATCCCCCCTCTTTCCCTCTGCCCCGGGTGCCCTTCCTTCTCCCCACCCTCTTTCCCTCTGCCACAGGTGCCCTTCCTTCTCTCCTCCCCCTCTTTCCCTCTGCCCGAGGTTCCCTTCCTTCTCTCCTCCCCCTCTTTCCCTCTGCCCCAGGTGCCCTTCCTTCTCTTCCCTCTGCCCAGGGGCCCTTCCTTCTCCCCATCCCACTCTTTCCCTCTGCCCCAGGTGCCCTTCCTTCTGTCCTCCCCCTCTTTCCCTCTGCCCCAGGTGCCCTTCCTTCTCTCCCCCCTCTTTCCCTCTGCCCCGGGAGCCCTTCCTTCTCCCCACCCTCTTTCCCTCTGCCACAGGAGCCCTTCCTTCTCTCCTCCCCCTCTTTCTCTCTGCCTCGGGTGCCCTTCCTTCTCCCCCTTTCCCTCGGCCCCAGGTGCCCTTCCTTCTCTCCCCTCCCCTTTCACCTCTGCCCAGGTGCCCTTCCTTCTCCCCATCCCACTCTTTCCCTTTGCACCAGGTGCCCTTCCTTCTCTTTCCTCCCCCGTTTCCCTCTGCCCCAGGTGCCCTTCCATCTCCCCCACCCTCTGTCCCTCTGCCCCAGGTGCCCTTCCTTCTCTCCCCCCCTCTTTCCCTCTGCCCTGGGTTTCCTTCCTTCTCCACCCCCTTCCCTCTGCCCCAGGTGCCCTTCCTTCTCTCCCCCTCCCCCTCTTTCCCTCTGCCCCAGGTGCCCTTCCTTCTATCCCCTCCCCCTCTTTCCCTCTGCCCCAGGTGCCCTTCCTTCTATCCCCTCTTTCCCTCTGTCCCAGGTGCCCTTCCTCATCTCCCCCTCTTTCCCTCTACCCCAGGTGCCCTTCCTTCTCTCCCCCTCTTTCCTTCTGCCCCACGTGTCCTTCCTTCTCTCCCCCCTCTTTCCCTCTGCGCCGGTTGCCCTTCCTTCTCCCCACCCTCTTTCCCTCTGCCACAGGTGCCCTTCCTTCTCTCCTCCCCCTCTTTCCCTCTGCCCAGGTGCCCTTCCTTCTCCCCATCCCCCTCTTTCCCTCTGCCCCAGGTTCCCTTCATTCTCCCCCTTTCCCTCTCCCCCTCTCTTTCCCTCTGCCCCGATGCCCTTCCTTCTCCCCCCTTTCCCTCTGCTCCAGGTGCCCTTCCTTCTCTCACCCCTATCCCTATGCCCCAGGTGCCCTTCCTCCCCCCCCCTGTGCCTCTGCCCCAGGTTCCCTTCCTTCTATCCCCTCCCTCTCTTTCCTTCTGCGCCAGGTGCCCTTCCTTCTCCCCCCTTTCCCTCTGCCCCAGGTTCCCTTCCTTCTCCCCCTCTCTCCCTCTGCCCAGGGGCCCTTCCTTCTCCCCATCCCACTCTTTCCCACTGCCCCAGGTGCCCTTCCTTCTGTCCTCCCCCTCTTTCCCTCTGCCCCAGGTGCCCTTCCTTCTCTCTCCCCTCTTTCCCTCTGCCCCGGGTGCCCTTCCTTCTCTCCTCCCCCTCTTTCCCTCTGCCCGAGGTTCCCTTCCTTCTCTCCTCCCCCCTCTTTCTCTCTGCCTCGGGTGCCCTTCCTTCTCCCCCTTTCCCTTTGCCCCAGGTGCCCTTCCTTCTCTCCCCTCCCCTTTCACCTCTGCCCAGGTGCCCTTCCTTCTCCCCATCCCACTCTTTCCCTTTGCACCAGCTGCCCTTCCTTCTCTTTCCTCCCCCGTTTCCCTCTGCCCCAGGTGCCCTTCCATCTCCCCACCCTCTGTCCCTCTGCCCCAGGTGCCCTTCCTTCTCTCCCCCCCTCTTTCCCTCTGCCCTGGGTTCCCTTCCTTCTCCACCCCCTTTTCCTCTGCCCCAGGTGCCCTTCCTTCTCTCCCCTCCCCTCCTTTCCCTCTGCCCCAGGTGCCCTTCCTTCTATCCCCTCTTTCCCTCTGTCCCAGGTGCCCTTCCTCATCTCGCCCTCTTTCCTTCTGCCCCAGGTGCCCTTCCTTCTGTCCTCCCCCTCTTTCCCTCTGCCCCAGGTGCCCTTCCTTCTCTCCCCCTCTTTCCCTCTGCCCCGGGTGCCCTTCCTTCTCCCCACCCTCTTTCCCTCTGCCACAGGTGCCCTTCCTTCTCTCCTCCCCCTCTTTCCCTCTGCCCGAGGTTCCCTTCCTTCTCTCCTCCCCCTCTTTCTCTCTGCCGCGGGTGCCCTTCCTTCTCCCCCTTTCCCTCTGCCCAGGTGCCCTTCCTTCTCTCCCCTCCCCTTTCCCCTCTGCCCAGGTGCCCTTCCTTCTCCCCATCCCACTCTTTCCCTCTGCCCCAGGTGCCCTTCCTTCTCTTTCCTCCCCCGTTTCCCTATGCCCCAGGTGCCCTTCCATCTCCCCCCACCCTCTGTCCCTCTGCCCCAGGTGCCCTTCCATCTCCCCCCACCCCTTTCCCTCTGCCACAGGTGCCATTCCTTCTCTCCCCCTCTCTTTCCCTCTGCCCCAGGTGCCTTTCCTTCTCTCCCCCTTTCTTTCCCTCTGCCCCAGGTGCCCTTCGATCTCTCCCCCTCTTTCCCAAGTGCCCTTCCTTCTCTCCCCCTCTCTTTCCCTCTGCCCCAGGTGCCTTTCCTTCTCTCCACCCCCTCACTCCCTCTGCCCCAGGTGCCCTTCAGTCTCTCCCCCTCTTTCCCTCTGCCCCAGGTGCCCTTCCTTCTCTTGCCTCCCCCTCTTTCCCTCTGCGCCAGGTGCCCCCCCTCTTTCCCTCTGCCCCAGGTGCCCTTCCTTCTCCCCCCTCTTTCCCTCTGCCACAGGTGCCCTTCCTTTTCCCACTTCCCCTCTTTCCATCTGCCCCAGGGCCCTTCCTTCCCTCCCCCCTCTTTCCCTCTGCCTCATGTGCCCTTCCTTCTCCCCTCTCCCTCTTCCCCTCTGCCCCAGGTGCCCTTCCTTATCTTTCCTCCCCCTTTCCCTCTGCCCCAGGTGCCTTTCCTTCTATCCCCCTCGTTCCCTCTGCCCCAGGTGGCCTTCCTTCTCTTTCCTTCCACTCTTTCCCTCTGTCCCGGATGCCCTTCCTACCCCCTTTTCCTCTGCCCCAGATGCCCTTTCTTCTCTCCCCCTCTCTTTCCCTCTGCCCCGGGTTCCCTTCATTCTCCCCCTTTCCCTCTCCCCCTCTCTTTCCCTCTGCCCCGATGCCCTTCCTTCTCCCCCTTTCCCTCTGCCCCAGGTGCCCTTCCTTCTCTCACCCCTTTCCCTATGCCTCGGGTGCCCTTCCTTCTCCCCCCTCTCTCCCTCTGCCCCAGGTGCCCTTCCTTCTCCCCCCCTCTGCCTCTGCCCCAGGTGCCCTTCTTTCTATCCCCTCCCCCTCTTTCCCTCTGTCCGAGGTGCCCTTCCTCATCTCCCCCTCTTTCTCTCTGCGCCAGGTGCCCTTCCTTATCTCCACCTCGTTCCCTCTGCCCCAGGTGCCCTTCCTTCTCCCCCCTCTCTTTCCCTCTGCCCCGGGTTCCCTTCATTCTCCCCATTTCCCTCTCCCCCTCTCTTTCCCTCTGCCCCGATGCCCTTCCTTCTCCCCCTTTCCCTCTGCCCCAGGTGCCCTTCATTCTCCCCCCCTGTGCCTCTGCCCGAGGTGCCCTTCCTTCTTTCCTCCCCCTCTTTCCCTCTGCCCTAGGTGCCCTTCCTTCTCTCCCCCCTCTTTCCCTCTGCCCCGGGTGCCCTTCCTTCTCCCCACCCTCTTTCCCTCTGCCACAGGTGTCCTTCCTTCTTTCCTCCCCCTCTTTCCCTCCGCCCCAGGTGCCCTTCCTTCTCTTCCCTCTGCCCAGGGGCCCTTCCTTCTCCCCAACCCACTCTTTCCCTCTGCCCCAGGTGCCCTTCCTTCTGTCCTCCCCCTCTTTCCCTCTGCCCCAGGTGCCCTTCCTTCTCTCCCCCATCTTTCCCTCTGCCCCGGGTGCCCTTCCTTCTCCCCACCCTCTTTCCCTCTGCCACAGTTGCCCTTCCTTCTCTCCTCCCCCTCTTTCCCTCTGCCCGAGGTTCCATTCCTTCTCTCCTCCCCCTCTTTCTCTCTGCCGCGGGTGCCCTTCCTTCTCCCCCTTTCTCTCTGCCCTAGGTGCCCTTCCTTCTCTCCGCCCCCGTTTCCCCACTGCCCAGGTGCCCTTCCTTCTCCCCATCCCACTCTTTCCCTCTCCCCCAGGTGCCCTTCCTTCTCTTTCCTCCCCCGTTTCCCTCTGCCCCAGGTGCCCTTCCATCTCCCCGCACCCTCTGTCCCTCTGCCCCAGGTGCCCTTCCTTCTCTCCCCCCCCCTCTTTCCCTCTGCCCTGGGTTCCCTTCCTTCTCCACCCCTTTCCCTCTGCCCCAGGTGCCCTTCCTTCTCTCCCCCTCCCCCTCTTTCCCTCTGCCCCAGGTGCCCTTCCTTCTATCCCCTCCCCTCCTTCCCTCTGCCCCAGGTGCCCTTCCTTCTATCCCCTCTTTCCCTCTGTCCCAGGTGCCCTTCCTCATCTCCCCCTCTTTCCCTCTGCCCCAGGTGCCCTTCCTTCTCTCCCCCACTTTCATTTGCCCCAGGTGCCCTTCCTTCTGTCCTCCCCCTCTTTCCCTCTGCCCCAGGTGCCCTTCCTTCTCTCCCCCCTCTTTCCCTCTGCCCCGGGTGCCCTTCCTTCTCCCCACCCTCTTTCCCTCTGCCACAGGTGCCCTTCCTTCTCTCCTCCCCCTCTTCCCCTCTGCCCGAGGTTCCCTTCCTTCTCTCCTCCCCCTCTTTCTCTCTGCCGCGGGTGCCCTTCCTTCTCCCCCTTTCCCTCTGCCCCAGGTGCCCTTCCTTCTCTCCCCTCCCCTTTCCCCTCTACCCAGGTCCCCTTCCTTCTCCCCATCCCACTCTTTTCCTCTGCCCCAGGTGCCCTTCCTTCTCTTTCCTCCCCCGTTTCCCTCTGCCCCAGGTGCCCTTCCATCTCCCCCCACCCTCTGTCCCTCTGCCCCAGGTGCCCTTCCTTCTCTCCCCCCCTCTTTCCCTCTGCCCTGGGTGCCCTTCCTTCTCCACCCCTTTCCCTCTGCCCCAGGTGCCCTTCCTTCCCTCCCCCTCTCTTTCCCTCTGCCCCAGGTGCCTTTCCTTCTCCCCACCCCTCTCTTTCCCTCAGCCCCTGGTACCCTGCCTTCACTTTCCTCCCCCCCTTTCCCTCTGCCCCAGGTGCCCTTCCTTCTCTCCCCCTCTCTTTCCCTCTGCCCCAGGAGCCCTTCGATCTCTCCCCCTCTTTCCAAAGTGCCCTTCCTTATCTCCCCCTCTCTTTCCCTCTGCCCCAGGTGCCTTTCCTTCTCTCCACCCCCCTCACTCCCTCTGTCCCAGGTGCCCTTCAGTCTCTCCTCCTCTTTCCCTCTGCCCCAGATGCTCTCACTTCTCTTCCCTCCCCCTCTTTCCCTCTGCGCCAGGTGTCCCCCCCTTTCCCTCTTCCCCAGGTGCCCTTCCTTCTCCCCCCTCTTTCCCTCTGCCACAGGTGCCCTTCCTTTTCCCACTTCCCCTCTTTCCATCTGCACCAGGGCCCTTCCTTCCCTCCCCGCTATTTCCCTCTGCCCCAGGTGCTCTTCCTTCTCTCCCCACCTCTTTTCCTCTGCCCCATGAGCCCTTCCTTCTCCCCCTCTTTGCCTCTGCCTCAGGTGCCCTTCCTTCTCCCCCTCTCCCTCTTTCCCTCTGCCCCAGGTGCCCTTCCTTATCTTTCCTCCCCTTTTCCCTCTGCCCAGGTGGCCTTCCTTCTCTTTCCTCCCCCTCTTTCCGTCTGCCCCAGGTGCCCTTCCTTCCACTCTTTCCCTCTGCCCCAGGTGCCTTTCCTTCTCCCCACCCCCCTCTTTCCCTCTGCCCCAGGTACCCTGCCTTCACTTTCCTCCCCCTCTTTCCCTCTGCCCCAGGTGCCCTTCCTCCCCCCTTTCCCTCTGCCCCAGGTGCCCTTCCTTCTCTCCCCCTCTTTTTCCCTCTGCCCCAGGTGCCTTTCCTTCTCTCCACCCCCCTCTGTCCCACTACCCCAGGTGCCCTTCGATCATCTCTCCCCCTCTTTCCCAGGTGCCCTTCCTTCTCTCCCCCCGCCCCAGGTGCCCTTCCTCCTCTGCCCCTCTTTCCCTCTTCCCCAGGTGCCCTTCCTTCGCCCCCCCTCTTTCCCTCTACCCCAGGTGCACTTCCTTTTCTCCTCCCCCTCTTCCCCTCTTCCCCAGCTGCCCTTACTTCTCCTTCCTCCCCCTCTTTCCCTTTGCCCCAGGTGCCCTTCTACCTCTTCCCTCTTTCCCTCTTCCCCAGGTGCCCTTCCTTCGCCCCCCCTCTTTCCCTCTTCCCCAGGTGCCCTTCTCCTTCCCCCCCTCTTTCCCTTTGCCCCAGGTGCCCTTCCACCTCTTCCCTCTTTCCCTCTGCACCAGGTGCCCTTCCTTCTCTCCCCCTCTTTCCCTCTGCCCCAGGTGCCCTTCCTTCTCTTTCCGCCCAACTTTCCCTCTGGCCCAGGTGCCCTTCCACCTCTTCCTTCTTTCCCTCTGCCACAGGTGCCCTTCCTTCTCCCCCCTTTCTCCATGCCCCAGGTGCCCTTCTCTTCCCTCCCCCTCTTTCCCTCTCCCCCAGGTGCCCTTCCTTCTCTCCCCACCTCTTTCCCTCTCCCCCAGGTGCCCTTCCTTCTCCCCCTCTCCCTCTTTCCCTCTGCCCCAGGTGCCCTTCCTTATCTTTCCTCCCCCTTTCCCTCTGCCCCAGGTGCTCTTCCTTCTATCCCCCTCTTTCCCTCTGCCCCAGGTGCCTTTCCTTCTCTTTTCTCCCTCTTTCCCTCTGCCCCAGGTGCCCTTCTCTTCCCTCCCCCTCTTTCCCTCTTCCCCAGGTGCCCTTCCTTCCCTTCCCTCCCCCTCTTTCCCTCTGCCCCGGGTGCCTTTCCTTCTCTCACCCCTCGTTCCCTCTGCCCCAGGTGCCCTTCCTTCCCTCCACCTCTTTCCCTCTGCCCCAGGTGCCCTTCCTTATCCCCCTCCTCCTCTTTTCCTCTGCCCCAGGTGCCCTTCCTTCTCTCCCCCTCTTTCCTTCTGCCTCAGGTGCTCTTCCTTCTCCCCCCTCTTTCCCTCTGGCCCAGGTGCCCTTCCACCTCTTCCTTCTTTCCCTCTGCCACAGGTGCCCTTCCTTCTCCCCCCTTTCTCCATGCCCCAGGTGCCCTTCTCTTCCCTCCCCCTCTTTCCCTCTCCCCCAGGTGCCCTTCCTTCTCTCCCCACCTCTTTTCCTCTGCCCCAGGTGCCCTTCTCTTCCCTCCCCCTCTTTCCCTCTCCCCCAGGTGCCCTTCCTTCTCTCCCCACCTCTTTCCCTCTCCCCCAGGTGCCCTTCCTTCTCCCCCTCTCCCTCTTTCCCTCTGCCCCAGGTGCCCTTCCTTATCTTTCCTCCCCCTTTCCCTCTGCCCCAGGTGCTCTTCCTTCTATCCCCCTCTTTCCCTCTGCCCCAGGTGCCTTTCCTTCTCTTTTCTCCCTCTTTCCCTCTGCCCCAGGTGCCCTTCTCTTCCCTCCCCCTCTTTCCCTCTTCCCCAGGTGCCCTTCCTTCCCTTCCCTCCCCCTCTTTCCCTCTGCCCCGGGTGCCTTTCCTTCTCTCACCCCTCGTTCTCTCTGCCCCAGGTGCCCTTCCTTCCCTCCACCTCTTTCCCTCTGCCCCAGGTGCCCTTCCTTATCCCCCTCTGCCTCTTTCCCTCTGCCCCAGGTGCCCTTCCTTCTCTGCCCCTCTTTCCTTCTGCCTCAGGTGCTCTTCCTTCTCCCCCCTCTTTCCCTCTGCCGCAGGTGTCCTTCCTTCTCTCCCCCCTCTTTCCCTCTGCCCCAGGTGCCCTTCCTTCTCTCCCCCCTCTTTCCCTCTGCCCCAGGTGCCCTTCCTTCTCCCCCTCTTTCTGTCTGCCCCAGGTGCCCTTCCACCTCCTTCCTCCCCCTCTTTCTCTATGACCCAGGTGCCCTTAATGATATATATATTTGATTTCTATCGCGCTCGTACACAAGTGATTCAGAGCGCGACAAGGCAAGGGAGGGGAACAGGGGAGAACAAAACAACTATCTTACTAGGCCCAGTGACATTGAGAATGTGCAAGTGCATGGGAGAGGGGGAGGAGAAAAGTGAATCTAAGGGGGGAGAAGTGGAAAGTGCGAAGCAGAGGAGGAACAGATAAATAACAATAAATAAATAATAAAGGCAACAAACACTAGTAGTGCAGCCAGCAATTTGCAAGTGATAGGTTTAAGGCAGCAGACAGGGTAGGTCTGATAAGTGCAGGAAGAAAAAGGTGGGGCTGTATGGGTCCAGATACAGACCCCAGTGCAAGGGGTGGCACGGAGACAGTGCGGGAGGGTGGCAGGGTGAGCTGGTACCTGGGCCCGGAGGACAGAGGGTGGCCAGGTGCATGGTGCCAAGAGAGAACAGATCAGTAGGGGAGAGGGGGAGCGAAGGCAGAAGAAAAGAGGAAGGTCTTGAGGTGCTGCCGGAACTAGAGATGGTTCTCCTCAAGTTTTAGAGTGGCAGGGAGGCTGTTCCAGAGGGAGGCCCCAGACAAAGCCAGAGCTCTACCCCAGCTTGTTTCTTTGCAAAATGACTGACCCTAAGGGAGTTGGAGGTAGAGGAGTGAAGAGCTCGAGAGAGGAGGTAATTGCGGAGGGATAGCTGAAGGTATTTTGGACCCAGGCCCCAGAAAGCCTTGTGGACAATGCAGAGGGTTTTTAATTTAATCCTTGCCTCCACTGGGAGCCAATGGAGAGATTTCAGAGCTGGAGAGATACGATCCCAGGGCTTAAGGCCAAGGACAAGTCTTGCAATCCTGTTCTGGATTAGTCGCAGAGGGCGGAGAGTAGAGGCAGGTAGATTTAGAAAGAGGCTGTTACAATAGTCCAAGCTAGAGAGAACCAGACTTTGGGACACCATGAGCTTCTGGGGGAAGGAGAGGAAAGGCAGAGTACCTCTGAGGAGGTGCAGTCGGAAATTTGACTTTTTAGAGACCTCAGAGATGTGGGCGGAGAAGGAAAGGGTGGAGTCAAAGATGACACCAAGGCTCTTTGCCTCGCAGGTGGGGGTAGGAGGAGGGCCAAGGGAGGCCGGCCAGAGAGTGAGGGGAAAGCTCTGTGAAGGTGTGCCGATGAGGAGGATCTCCGTCTTGCTGGCATTCAGGCAAAGATCATTGGCGGCACACCAATCCTGAATGGCAGTTCGGCAATCAGAGATGAGAGAGGGAGAGGAGGTGGCAGAGGGCAGCCGTGAAATGAGTTGAATGTCGTCAGGGTACACTGGAAATTTGAGCAGAAAGTGGCAATGCAGTGGGCAAGAGATGCCAGGTATTGGTTGAAAAGCCAGGGTGAGAGGTTGGACCCCTGGGGAACACCACAAGTAGAGAGGAAGATAGATGAAAGCAAGGACGCAAGTTGGACCTGGGAGGGTCAATCTGAGAGGAAAGAGGTCAGCCAGGCCAGAGCCTGATCAGTGATACCCAGGTTTTCACGGAGACGGTTGAGCAGGATGGTACGGTTGACCGTGTCGAAGGAAGAAGAGAGATCGAGGAGGATGAGCACAGAGGGAATGTTAAGAGTCAAGGTTGGAGAGCAGATCTTCATGGATGTTCAGGAGAGCAGTTTCTGTGCTTCTGGCAGCTCTGAAGCCAGACTGGTGGTCATGGAGACAGCCAACAGAATTGGAATGAAGGTTAAAGTGCGAGATTGCCAACTCCTTCCCTTGTCTCCCCCTCTTTCCCTTTGCCCGGGGTGCCCTTCCTTCTCTCCCCCTCTTTCCTTCTGCCCCAGGTGCCCATCCTTCTCTTTCCTCCCGCTCTTTCCCTCTGCCCAGGTGCCCTTCTTTCTCTTTCCTCCCCCTCTATCCCTCTGCCCCAGGTGCCCATCTTTCTCTTCCCTTCCCCTCTTTCCCTCTGCCACAGGTGCCCTTCCTTCTCTCCCCCTCTTTCCCTCTGCCCGAGGTTCCATTCCTTCTCTCCTCCCCCTCTTTCTCTCTGCCGCGGGTGCCCTTCCTACTCCCCCTTTCTCTCTGCCCTAGGTGCCCTTCCTTCTCTCCGCCCCCGTTTCCCCACTGCCCAGGTGCCCTTCCTTCTCCCCATCCCACTCTTTCCCTCTGCCCCAGGTGACCTTCCTTCTCTTTCCTCCCCCGTTTCCCTCTGCCCCAGGTGCCCTTCCATCTCCCCGCACCCTCTGTCCCTCTGCCCCAGGTGCCCTTCCTTCTCTCCCCCCCCTCTTTCCCTCTGCCCTGGGTTCCCTTCCTTCTCCACCCCTTTCCCTCTGCCCCAGGTGCCCTTCCTTCTCTCCCCCTCCCCCTCTTTCCCTCTGCCCCAGGTGCCCTTCCTTCTATCCCCTCCCCTCCTTCCCTCTGCCCCAGGTGCCCTTCCTTCTATCCCCTCTTTCCCTCTGTCCCAGGTGCCCTTCCTCATCTCCCCCTCTTTCCCTCTGCCCCAGGTGCCCTTCCTTCTCTCCCCCACTTTCATTTGCCCCAGGTGCCCTTCCTTCTGTCCTCCCCCTCTTTCCCTCTGCCCCAGGTGCCCTTCCTTCTCTCCCCCCTCTTTCCCTCTGCCCCGGGTGCCCTTCCTTCTCCCCACCCTCTTTCCCTCTGCCACAGGTGCCCTTCCTTCTCTCCTCCCCCTCTTCCCCTCTGCCCGAGGTTCCCTTCCTTCTCTCCTCCCCCTCTTTCTCTCTGCCGCGGGTGCCCTTCCTTCTCCCCCTTTCCCTCTGCCCCAGGTGCCCTTCCTTCTCTCCCCTCCCCTTTCCCCTCTACCCAGGTGCCCTTCCTTCTCCCCATCCCACTCTTCTCCTCTGCCCCAGGTGCCCTTCCTTCTCTTTCCTCCCCCGTTTCCCTCTGCCCCAGGTGCCCTTCCATCTCCCCCCACCCTCTGTCCCTCTGCCCCAGGTGCCCTTCCTTCTCCCCCCCCCCTCTTTCCCTCTGCCCTGGGTGCCCTTCCTTCTCCACCCCTTTCCCTCTGCCCCAGGTGCCCTTCCTTCTCCCCACCCCTCTCTTTCCCTCTGCCCCTGGTACCCTGCCTTCACTTTCCTCCCCCCCTTTCCCTCTGCCCCAGGTGCCCTTCCTTCTCTCCCCCTCTCTTTCCCTCTGCCCCAGGAGCCCTTCGATCTCTCCCCCTCTTTCCCAAGTGCCCTTCCTTATCTCCCCCTCTCTTTCCCTCTGCCCCAGGTGCCTTTCCTTCTCTCCACCCCCCTCACTCCCTCTGCCCCAGGTGCCCTTCAGTCTCTCCTCCTCTTTCCCTCTGCCCCAGATGCTCTCCCTTCTCTTCCCTCCCCCTCTTTCCCTCTGCGCCAGGTGTCCCCCCCTTTCCCTCTTCCCCAGGTGCCCTTCCTTCTCCCCCCTCTTTCTCTCTGCCACAGGTGCCCTTCCTTTTCCCACTTCCCCTCTTTCCATCTGCACCAGGGCCCTTCCTTCCCTCCCCGCTATTTCCCTCTGCCCCAGGTGCTCTTCCTTCTCTCCCCACCTCTTTTCCTCTGCCCCATGAGCCCTTCCTTCTCCCCCTCTTTGCCTCTGCCTCAGGTGCCCTTCCTTCTCCCCCTCTCCCTCTTTCCCTCTGCCCCAGGTGCCCTTCCTTATCTTTCCTCCCCTTTTCCCTCTGCCCAGATGGCCTTCCTTCTCTTTCCTCCCCCTCTTTCCGTCTGCCCCAGGGGCCCTTCCTTCCACTCTTTCCCTCTGCCCCAGGTGCCTTTCCTTCTCCTCACCCCCCTCTTTCCCTCTGCCCCAGGTACCCTGCCTTCACTTTCCTCCCCCTCTGCCCCAGGTGCCCTTCCTCCCCCCTTTCCCTCTGCCCCAGGTGCCCTTCCTTCTCTCCCCCTCTTTTTCCCTCTGCCCCAGGTGCCTTTCCTTCTCTCCACCCCCCTCTGTCCCACTACCCCAGGTGCCCTTCGATCATCTCTCCCCCTCTTTCCCAGGTGCCCTTCCTTCTCTCCCCCCTCTTTCCCTCTGCCCCAGGTGCCCTTCCTCCTCTGCCCCTCTTCCCCTCTTCCCCAGGTGCCCTTCCTTCGCCCCCCCTCTTTCCCTCTACCCTAGGTGCACTTCCTTTTCTCCTCCCCCTCTTCCCCTCTTCCCCAGCTGCCCTTACTTCTCCTTCCTCCCCCTCTTTCCTTTTGCCCCAGGTGCCCTTCTACCTCTTCCCTCTTTCCCTCTTCCCCAGGTGCCCTTCCTTCGCCCCCCTCTTTCCCTCTTCCCCAGGTGCCCTTCTCCTTCCCACCCTCTTTCCCTTTGCCCCAGGTGCCCTTCCACCTCTTCCCTCTTTCCCTCTGCACCAGGTGCCCTTCCTTCTCTCCCCCTCTTTCCCTCTGCCCCAGGTGCCCTTCCTTCTCTTTCCGCTCAACTTTCCCTCTGCCCCAGGTGCCCTTCCACCTCTTCCTTCTTTCCCTCTGCCACAGGTGCCCTTCCTTCTCCCCCCTTTCTCCATGCCCCAGGTGCCCTTCTCTTCCCTCCCCCTCTTTCCCTCTCCCCCAGGTGCCCTTCCTTCTCTCCCCACCTCTTTTCCTCTGCCCCAGGTGCCCTTCTCTTCCCTCCCCCTCTTTCCCTCTCCCCCAGGTGCCCTTCCTTCTCTCCCCACCTCTTTCCCTCTCCCCCAGGTGCCCTTCCTTCTCCCCCTCTCCCTCTTTCCCTCTGCCCCAGGTGCCCTTCCTTATCTTTCCTCCCCCTTTCCCTCTGCCCCAGGTGCTCTTCCTTCTATCCCCCTCTTTCCCTCTGCCCCAGGTGCCTTTCCTTCTCTTTTCTCCCTCTTTCCCTCTGCCCCAGGTGCCCTTCTCTTCCCTCCCCCTCTTTCCCTCTTCCCCAGGTGCCCTTCCTTCCCTTCCCTCCCCCTCTTTCCCTCTGCCCCGGGTGCCTTTCCTTCTCTCACCCCTCGTTCTCTCTGCCCCAGGTGCCCTTCCTTCCCTCCACCTCTTTCCCTCTGCCCCAGGTGCCCTTCCTTATCCCCCTCTGCCTCTTTCCCTCTGCCCCAGGTGCCCTTCCTTCTCTGCCCCTCTTTCCTTCTGCCTCAGGTGCTCTTCCTTCTCCCCCCTCTTTCCCTCTGCCGCAGGTGTCCTTCCTTCTCTCCCCCCTCTTTCCCTCTGCCCCAGGTGCCCTTCCTTCTCTCCCCCCTCTTTCCCTCTGCCCCAGGTGCCCTTCCTTCTCCCCCTCTTTCTGTCTGCCCCAGGTGCCCTTCCACCTCCTTCCTCCCCCTCTTTCTCTATGACCCAGGTGCCCTTAATGATATATATATTTGATTTCTATCGCGCTCGTACACAAGTGTTTCAGAGCGCGACAAGGCAAGGGAGGGGAACAGGGGAGAACAAAACAACTATCTTACTAGGCTCAGTGACATTGAGAATGTGCAAGTGCATGGGAGAGGGGGAGGAGAAAAGTGAATCTAAGGGGGGAGAAGTGGAAAGTGCGAAGCAGAGGAGGAACAGATAAATAACAATAAATAAATAATAAAGGCAACAAACACTAGTAGTGCAGCCAGCAATTTGCAAGTGATAGGTTTAAGGCAGCAGACAGGGTAGGTCTGATAAGTGTAGGAAGAAAAAGGTGGGGCTGTATGGGTCCAGATACAGACCCCAGTGCAAGGGGTGGCACGGAGACAGTGCGGGAGGGTGGCAGGGTGAGCTGGTACCTGGGCCCGGAGGACAGAGGGTGGCCAGGTGCATGGTGCCAAGAGAGAACAGATCAGTAGGGGAGATGGGGAGCGAAGGCAGAAGAAAAGAGGAAGGTCTTGAGGTGCTGCCGGAACTAGAGATGGTTCTCCTCAAGTTTTAGAGTGGCAGGGAGGCTGTTCCAGAGGGAGGCCCCAGACAAAGCCAGAGCTCTACCCCAGCTTGTTTCTTTGCAAAATGACTGACCCTGAGGGAGTTGGAGGTAGAGGAGCGAAGAGCTCGAGTGAGGAGGTAATTGCGGAGGGATAGCTGAAGGTATTTTGGACCCAGGCCCCAGAAAGCCTTGTGGACAATGCAGAGGGTTTTTAATTTAATCCTTGCCTCCACTGGGAGCCAATGGAGAGATTTCAGAGCTGGAGAGATACGATCCCAGGGCTTAAGGCCAAGGACAAGTCTTGCAATCCTGTTCTGGATTAGTCGCAGAGGGCGGAGAGTAGAGGCAGGTAGATTTAGAAAGAGGCTGTTACAATAGTCCAAGCTAGAGAGAACCAGACTTTGGGACACCATGAGCTTCTGGGGGAAGGAGAGGAAAGGCAGAGTACCTCTGAGGAGGTGCAGTCGGAAATTTGACTTTTTAGAGACCTCAGAGATGTGGGCGGAGAAGGAAAGGGTGGAGTCAAAGATGACACCAAGGCTCTTTGCCTCGCAGGTGGGGGTAGGAGGAGGGCCAAGGGAGGCCGGCCAGAGAGTGAGGGGAAAGCTCTGTGAAGGTGTGCCGATGAGGAGGATCTCCGTCTTGCTGGCATTCAGGCAAAGATCATTGGCGGCACACCAATCCTGAATGGCAGTTCGGCAATCAGAGATGAGAGAGGGAGAGGAGGTGGCAGAGGGCAGCCTTGAAATGAGTTGAATGTCGTCAGGGTAGCACTGGAAATTTGAGCAGAAAGTGGCAATGCAGTGGGCAAGAGATGCCAGGTATTGGTTGAAAAGCCAGGGTGAGAGGTTGGACCCCTGGGGAACACCACAAGTAGAGAGGAAGATAGATGAAAGCAAGGACGCAAGTTGGACCTGGGAGGGTCAATCTGAGAGGAAAGAGGTCAGCCAGGCCAGAGCCTGATCAGTGATACCCAGGTTTTCACGGAGACGGTTGAGCAGGATGGTACGGTTGACCGTGTCGAAGGAAGAAGAGAGATCGAGGAGGATGAGCACAGAGGGAATGTTAAGAGTCAAGGTTGGAGAGCAGATCTTCATGGATGTTCAGGAGAGCAGTTTCTGTGCTTCTGGCAGCTCTGAAGCCAGACTGGTGGTCATGGAGACAGCCAACAGAATTGGAATGAAGGTTAAAGTGCGAGATTGCCAACTCCTTCCCTTGTCTCCCCCTCTTTCCCTTTGCCCGGGGTGCCCTTCCTTCTCTCCCCCTCTTTCCTTCTGCCCCAGGTGCCCATCCTTCTCTTTCCTCCCGCTCTTTCCCTCTGCCCAGGTGCCCTTCTTTCTCTTTCCTCCCCCTCTATCCCTCTGCCCCAGGTGCCCATCTTTCTCTTCCCTTCCCCTTTTTCCCTCTGCCACAGGTGCCCTTCCTTCTCTCCCCCTCTTTCCCTCTGCCCCATGTGCCTTTCCTTCTCTTCCCACCCCCTCTTTCCCATTGCCACAGGGGTCCTTCCTCCCCCGTCTATCCCTCCGTCCCAGGTGCTCTTCCTTCTCCCCCCTTTTTCCCTCTGCCCCAGGTGCCCCCCCCTTTCCCTCTGCCCCAGGTGCCCTTCCTTCTCCCCTATCCCTCTGCCCCAGATGCCCTTCCTTCTCTCCCCCCTCTTTCCCTCTTCCCCAGGTGCCCTTCCTTCTCCCCCTCACCATCTTTCCCTCTGCCCCTGGTGCCCTTCCTTCTCTCACCTCCCTATCTCTTTCAGTCCCCAGTTCCTTCTTCACTATCTTCACCTGTCTTTCCTTCTTTTGGTTTCCTCTTTGCTGTCTCACCTCCCTATTGTCTTCCGTCTCTCCCCTTCAGTCGTCTGTTCTGTCTTCACTATCTTCACCTGTCTTTCCTTCTTTTGGTTTCCTCTTTGCTGTCTCACCTCCCTATTGTCTTCCGTCTCTCCCCTTCAGTCGTCTGTTCTCTTTTCACTGTCTTCACCTGTCTTTCCTTCTTTTGGTTTCCTCTTTGCTGTCTCACCTCCCTATTGTCTTCCGTCTCTCCCCTTCAGTCCCCAGTTCTTTCTTCACTATCTTCGCCTGTCTTTCCTTCTTTTGGTTTCCTCTTTGCTGTCTCACCTCCCTATTGTCTTCCGTCTCTCCCCTTCAGTCGCCTGTTCTCTCTTCACTGTCTTCACCTGTCTTTCCTTCTTTTGGTTTCCTCTTTGCTGTCTCACCTCCCTATTGTCTTCCGTCTCTCCCCTTCAGTCGTCTGTTCTGTCTTCACTATCTTCACCTGTCTTTCCTTCTTTTGGTTTCCTCTTTGCTGTCTCACCTCCCTATTGTCTTCCGTCTCTCCCCTTCAGTCGTCTGTTCTCTCTTCACTGTCTTCACCTGTCTTTCCTTCTTTTGGTTTCCTCTTTGCTGTCTCACCTCCCTATTGTCTTCCGTCTCTCCCCTTCAGTCCCCAGTTCTTTCTTCACTATCTTCGCCTGTCTTTCCTTCTTTTGGTTTCCTCTTTGCTGTCTCACCTCCCTATTGTCTTCCGTCTCTCCCCTTCAGTCGTCTGTTCTGTCTTCACTATCTTCACCTGTCTTTCCTTCTTTTGGTTTCCTCTTTGCTGTCTCACCTCCCTATTGTCTTCTGTCTCTCCCCTTCAGTCGTCTGTTCTCTCTTCACTGTCTTCACCTGTCTTTCCTTCTTTTGGTTTCCTCTTTGCTGTCTCACCTCCCTATTGTCTTCCGTCTCTCCCCTTCAGTCCCCAGTTCTTTCTTCACTATCTTCACCTGTCTTTCCTTCTTTTGGTTTCCTCTTTGCTGTCTCTCCTCCCTATTGTTTTCCGTCTCTCCCCTTCAGTCCCCAGTTCTTTCTTCACTATCTTCACCTGTCTTTCCTTCTTTTGGTTTCCTCTTTGCTGTCTCTCCTCCCTATTGTCTTCTGTCTCTCCCCTTCAGTCGTCTGTTCTCTCTTCACTGTCTTCACCTGTCTTTCCTTCTTTTGGTTTCCTCTTTGCTGTCTCACCTCCCTATTGTCTTCCGTCTCTCCCCTTCAGTCCCCAGTTCTTTCTTCACTATCTTCACCTGTCTTTCCTTCTTTTGGTTTCCTCTTTGCTGTCTCTCCTCCCTATTGTTTTCCGTCTCTCCCCTTCAGTCCCCAGTTCTTTCTTCACTATCTTCACCTGTCTTTCCTTCTTTTGGTTTCCTCTTTGCTGTCTCTCCTCCCTATTGTTTTCCGTCTCTCCCCTTCAGTCCCCAGTTCTTTCTTCACTATCTTCACCTGTCTTTCCTTCTTTTGGTTTCCTCTTTGCTGTCTCACCTCCCTATTGTTTTCCGTCTCTCCCCTTCAGTCCCCAGTTCTTTCTTCACTATCTTCACCTGTCTTTCCTTCTTTTGGTTTCCTCTTTGCTGTCTCTCCTCCCTATTGTCTTCCGTCTCTCCCCTTCAGTCGTCTGTTCTGTCTTCACTATCTTCACCTGTCTTTCCTTCTTTTGGTTTCCTCTTTGCTGTCTCACCTCCCTATTGTCTTCCGTCTCTCCCCTTCAGTCGCCTGTTCTTTCTTCACTATCTTCACCTGTCTTTCCTTCTTTTGGTTTCCTCTTTGCTGTCTCTCCTCCCTATTGTTTTCCGTCTCTCCCCTTCAGTCCCCAGTTCTTTCTTCACTATCTTCACCTGTCTTTCCTTCTTTTGGTTTCCTCTTTGCTGTCTCACCTCCCTATTGTCTTCCGTCTCTCCCCTTCAGTCGCCTGTTCTCTCTTCACTGTCTTCACCTGTCTTTCCTTCTTTTGATTTCCTCTTTGCTGTCTCACCTCCCTATTGTCTTCCGTCTCTCCCCTTCAGTCGCCTGTTCTCTCTTCACTGTCTTCACCTGTCTTTCCTTCTTTTGGTTTCCTCTTTGCTGTCTCACCTCCCTATTGTCTTCCGTCTCTCCCCTTCAGTCGTCTGTTCTCTCTTCACTGTCTTCACCTGTCTTTCCTTCTTTTGGTTTCCTCTTTGCTGTCTCTCCTCCCTATTGTCTTCCGTCTCTCCCCTTCAGTCGTCTGTTCTCTCTTCACTGTCTTCACCTGTCTTTCCTTCTTTTGGTTTCCTCTTTGCTGTCTCTCCTCCCTATTGTCTTCCGTCTCTCCCCTTCAGTCGCCTGTTCTCTCTTCACTATCTTCACCTGTCTTTCCTTCTTTTGGTTTCCTCTTTGCTGTCTCACCTCCCTATTGTCTTCCGTCTCCCCCCTTCAGTCGTCTGTTCTCTCTTCACTGTCTTTCCTTCTTTTTTATTTGTTTATTTATTTTGTTTGTTTAGCACTGTGAACTTGCAGGCATCTGGGTGAACATATACACGCAAGACGGACACAAAAGACAGGACTCAAACAGGGAACATGCGAGGGTGGTCAACTTCACCTTGGGTTGTGCAGGGCAAGCATTATCTGAAAAGAGTGGTCTTCAGAGAGGTGTGGTCCATGTGTAGGGTCATGGGCAGGGAGTTCCTTGTCTGTACTGCCAATGTGGGCAAGGCTCTCCCCAGGCACTCTTTTAAATTCATGGGCATTTATTGGACCCGTATTGGTGGAGCGTAGGTTGTGTCTGGTTTGTATCGTGTGCTACGGGACTTCAGTTAGAGAGGTACCTTGCCAAAGAGGAATTTGTGCACTATGAATGCAGACTTAAACTGGATCCGGTCCACGATGGAGAGCCAGTGAAGGGACTGTCTGCTGGAAGAGAAATACACACGCCTGGGGAGTCCCTTGATGATCCGGACGGTATCATTTTCAAGAATTTGAAGCTTTTGCAAACACTTTTTACTAGCCCCCAACAACAGAGCATTGCAGTAGTCTAGGCATGAGAGAATAAATGCACGAGCAATTGAGGCACCTCCGAAATGCAGGGTTTTATGTTCCTTAATTGTCTCAAGTAGAGATGGCAGTTCCTTGAGCTATAACTTCTTTGAGTCTCTGCATCTAGTGAGGAGTTAAGGAACACGCCCAACGTCTTGACTTTACCCACAACAGGAATAGAACAACCTTTGAGACTGAGACAGGTGTATCTATCTCCTAATTTGGCTCTAGCCGCGGCGCTACTGAACAAAAGTAGCTCTGTTTTTGCTTTGTTACGGCATAGCCAATGTGTAGCCATCCAGCACTCAATGATGTCATAGATAGGATTCAGGCTCAAAGTGTCCAAATCATGATCACCCCTGGTTTCTAAGACCAATTGGGTGTCATTGCCGTAGTTTGTGGAAAAGAAATCCCCTTTCCCTCCAATAAACTACAGAGAGGTCTGATGTACAGATTAAATAAGATGGGCGATATGCATGCCCCCTGCGGAACCCCACAGAGGATTGGGGAGTGCTTGGTTGTGGCACTTTCCCAGCATAACGCAGCTCGTCTGTTAGATAAGAACGATTTTATCCAGTGAACTGGGTTCTCCCAGCCCTTTAAGATGAGTAACAATACCCTGGAGATGGGTGGGGATGCAGATTTTGATTCATACATCAATAATCAAAACGACTCAGGTAGTTTGGCAAAAGGGCAGTCCATTCTATTAACAAGTATATAAAACAGGGCGTACAACGAACATCAGCAGTCGTTCGATCCTCTTACTCAATGTGTTTTAGTAGAAACTGAGGTTATATTGCATAAAATCGTTGTTATTGACGTTGACCTGTGTCACTACCTATGTGGCAAACTATAAAAACCGGAGGGAATAATTGGTTCTAAATGAATGTCTAAGCATACGTTCCATATCAGTATAGAACCGTGAATAAAAGTGATAGGGTGTTTAACATCAGGTGGGACAACTAAGCCCTCCCTAAAACATGGCCACTATGAATGTCACTAAATACACAATGTTCCATTGGCTACACAAACTGTAGGACTCTTGATTACACGGTCTTCTATAATTGGTTAGCTTCTAACCCCCATCAGTACTTTTCCAACTATGTTTAGCAGCGCGCAGACTGAACATCCAGGTGTTAGTGGGCTCATCTAGAAACTGGCTTCCCACCAATTATTATATCAGTCCATCATCACCTCAATGGTCCAGTGTCAATTAGTGCTTTGAAGTTTACCCCGAGGTTGTACTGCGCTGTGAGAGTTTTAAGGAGTGTAGGCACAGCCGGCCCTCGTGCGTAGGTGTGACCACCTCGTCCTTACAATTTCTTCTTTTCACATGACTGGACACCATGAAATCGAGCTTTTCGTGTATTTAATATTCTTTTTAATAGTCCTCTGATGTATTTTGTTATGCTCAAGCTTCCTGAACAGGAGCCCCTTGTTCCTTCACACAATTTGTATCCAATGTCAGCCAAGTCCTTTTTGATAAGACTTTTGGCTTCCTGGCTCTTCCTATCTCCATCTGCTTTGCAATTAAAACTTGCTTTTAACTGTAACACACTGGAGTGAGGGCTTCTTATTCATGTTCAGTACTGCTTTATAACGTACAATGGAAATATCCATCTTTTATTTGTCCATATGCATCTATAGAGGTATATATATATAGGCGCTTGCCGCTGTCCATCTATTATAAGCTTAGAGCTAGCTTCACGATCACTTTGCTCCTTGCGATTCAATTGCATCTGTACACGTGTAAACTGACTTGATACCTTCATCTGTTTCTGCGGCATAAGCTTCTTCACCCTGAGCCCAAGATGTCACTTATCCTCGTTGTTTTCTTGATGCCTTATAGAATATCTGCATTCTCTGATCTCTGCATTGCTTCTGTGTGCATCATCTCTTTCTGTGTGACGTCACCATTCATTCTTGCCTTTCATCTGCTCTGCTTCTTCAGGAATCTCATTCAAATGGCCATCATATTGTCTTGCATGCAGCTACGGTTTTCTCAATAGGTACCTTGCCTCTCAGATTCTCTTAGGTACTGGTACTCTTATGGGTACTGCACAGAGTCCACGCTCTGCTCTTTGCTGGTTCAACTGTTCCGCATATGTCACATAGTTTGGTTCCCATTCTATAGGTAATATGGGCAGGGCAGTTGGAGGGGGAGTACTTGGCTCCTCCTCTACACCCCCACCCCTCTGGGCGATTTATCGACCCCTCTCTCATCATCCTTCATACCTGGACATCCTTGTCTGAAGAACTGCTTCTTTGGGATTCATATCTTTATGACTCCCTTCAGGCATCCGGCTGATTTCACATGCTCATCCTTGTTCCATGTCATGAGCATGCACTGTCCATTTGGACTGCAATAGATCCATCTTGCCACATATTTCTTGTGGTTCTTTGGGTGCAGGAACGTTGTTCCCTCAGGTGCATGGATACTGGCCTTCACGAAGTCTCTCTTTTCTTCATCTGTTAGATCCTTGGGCTTCCATCCTGGTTCAACAGCAGTCATAATCTTCATCCCTATGGCTTTCTTTGCTGTCTTCTTGCACTGTGAGATTATTATTTTGATCACACAAAATCCAAGCAATATCAACACGATCAGGGCGCAAAGAAATTTGAACATATCTGCCATCCATTGTGGAACCAAATAAAAAAAAGTGATCCAAACCAACTGTCATCAGCAATGTCTTCTACTTCATTTATCGTCTGGCCATGGAGTTTCGCCAGCATGTCTATGGCCTCTGTCAAGGTTCCATTCTCGTCATCATGAGAAGGAATGAACGTGCAACATGATTCTCCTATTTTTGCACAAACACCACCATCCATACCTGTGATCATGTCCAAGATGAATCTATTCTAGAGAGTCATCAGTCCTATGGCTCTCATCTCTTCTCTGATTGCATTGAATGTCTTTATGGTAGTTTTAATTGTCTGCAGCAATTCCCATCTGATTATCTGTAGCCACCTGCTATTTGCTCCAACTTGGATTCTTGGCATGAAGATCAATGTGAACACTGAAGAAGTTTGGCTTAATAGTCTGTGTTCATATGGGATATAATCAAAAGCTTCTATTTATTTGGCTGAAAAGTAGTTCTCTCTCTTTATTCTATTTATCAGCTCCACAGATCTCTTCTTCCTCAGGTGAGCACCTGCCTTTGGGAAACTGTCAAGATTCAGATCACTCTTCAGAATCACTAATGCTGGAACATGAACATTCACCAATGTGCATATTCCTCCCCAGTCTTTAGGTAGCCTTATGTAGACATTGGATCAACAAGCCCAATAATGATCCATGATTACTGCTGTTTCATGCACCAGTCCTGATGTATCAAACATACAATCACATGTCTGATTTTCTCCAACTTTTCTTGTACCATTCCCTCTGAAGCACAACCTTGAGCTCTCCAAAGGCACTATTTGCAGGGGTCCTCCTCTGTCTTCGACCCATGTTAATAATTTAGGAAGTCTTGGCCACAATGATTTGCATATATCTTGTACATTCAAAATAGTGGATTCAGGACGATTAGTTACCATCTAGGCTCTGCAGATCACCACTCCTTTTCCCCAGCCATCTGGTGATAACAGTGATCCCCAAATCTGCATCTGACCTCTGTTTATCCAAATTCGAATCTCATCTTCAGTTTCTCCTGTGATCTCCAGTTTCTTGTTCACTTCTCTGTGTTCCGCAATTTGAGGTAAACTAGGGCTTTTTCTCCCCACGCAGGATTCTAAAACTTAGGTGGCCTCTCCACTGGGTACCTAATACACATTTACTGTGTTACTGTAGTTTTTTTATGAAATGTGGTAAACTAGGGCTTGACGCTCACTTCCTGTCCGCTTGCTCTCGTCTGTCTTCCTCCCCACTCCCTCCTATTCCATGGTGCTCTCTATTTCGCCTATCTTCTCTAACTGCTTCTCCATTGACTATCCTGCTCTCCTCACTAAATCTGGTAGGAAAAGGTTTAAAAATGACATCCTGGCCTTCAACCCAGGCCTCCCTATCGCTGACATCTACACCAGTGCCTCCTCCAAGGAAACTCTCACTGACATCCTCTTTTTCGTGCCTTTGCCAGACCTATGGACCCTTCATATGGTCTCTGTGCTCTCTCCATTCTCCTCTTCTCCCATTAATGGTGGCACCCGTTGGGATGTCCTCTTGGCCCCCTTCCACTCCTCTAAGGCCATCATTAATGTCTACACTAATGGGACCGTCTTGGTCCAAGGCCCTCAGGCCAACCTTCACCTCTTTGATAGACGCTTCCCAAGCTTCATCAACTTCCTTTCCTCTCCTACTGTCCCCCCTCCTCTGTCTTCGGCTACCTTGCCTCCACCCTCCCTCCCTGCCCCCTCTCGTGCTCCTCCTTCACCTCCGCAGGGCGTACCTCTAATCTATACCCCTCCCCGGAAGTCCTTCAAGGTTGGTAGCCTCCTCCACATTGGCACTCTTAACTCTCGCTCCGCCATCAAACATTCCTCTGATATCTGTCGCCTTCTTGAAGAACTGGACCTTGAAGTCCTCGGTCTCACTGAGACATTGTTCACGGCCAGCTCTGTCACCAGCTTTGACACACTCCTACCTGACGGTTACAAGATCCTCTCCGTGCCCAGGCCCAACCGTGCTGGGGGGGTGTGGCCCTTATCTTCCCTGAGTGGATTCCTGCCACTGTCACTCCTACGCAGACCTACTCCTCTTTTGAATGCCTTGTCTGCCAACTCTCTCTCTCTCCTAGCCATTCCCTTACCATGGCTACTATCTATCGGCCACCTGGTCAAATTTCCTCCTTCCTCTCCAAGTGGGCGGACCTCTCCTCCTCACTCCTGTCCTCAATCACTCAACTCCTCTTTCTTGGAGACTTCAACATCCACCTGGATGCCTCCTGTCCCCCATCTGGACTCTTTTGCGACCTCTGTGACTCTCTCTCACTCTCTATTCTCCCGGCCAACTCATTCTGCAGGGCACACCCTCGATGCTCTGATCTCTTCTGACCTTGCCCTCTCCGTCCCTCTCTCCGCTCCTCTCTTCTGGAGTGATCACTTTCTTCTGTCCTCCCACCTCACCTTCCCTACACCACAGGCAAAGCCACCCTCATCACTGCCACCCTCCTTCTCAGTCATCCGACCCATGAAGCGCGTTTCAGTTGAGGCTTTCGCTGCCACCTTCGCCCCCCCTCCTCCTTCGGCTGACTCCCATCCAGACACAGCCCTCTCCACGCTCCACTCTGCTAAATCTGATACTTGTGATATCCTTGCCCCTGTCATTAGAATATGACTGAAGCCCAAAGCCAAATGTAACTCCTGGTATGACTCGGATCTCGTCACACTAAAACGCAAGTGCAGGGTGGCAGAGAGGAAATGGCGTGCTTCATGTTCATCCTCTGACAAACTGGCCTGCCGCCTGCTCCAAAGCCACTACCGGCTCTCTGTTCTCACCAAGAAGAGAGCCCTTATCCAAGCCCGCATCTCTGCGCCATCTAACAATTCGGCCGAACTCTTTAAAATCTGCAAGGAGCTGGCCAACCCTGCTGAAGTCTCTAACTCTCCTGTCCACTCCCAGGCCCTCTGCACGGCACTGACCTCTCACTTCATCTCTAAAACTCAGGACATCCTGTCCTCACTCTCCTCCTATCACCTCCCTCCCTCTATTCCCTGCTCTTCCTCTGGCCCTTCTGCAGCCACCCCTCCTCCCTCTTTCTCTGCCTTTCCCCTTTTCTCTGCTGACGAGGTTTCCAGACAAGTCCGATCTATGAAAGTCTCATCAAAACAGGTTCACCCCTGTTCCTCCAAAACTATCAAGGACCACATCGACTCCCTGGCTCCTGCCCTGGCTGACTTATGCAACCACTCCTTTGCCTCTGGAGTCTTCTCATCCCCACTTAAGCACTCCCTTGCGCACCCTCTTCTTAAGAAACCTTAAGAAACCCTCTTCCGACCCCTCCTGCCCGGCTAACTATCGCCCAATCTCCATCACTCCCTTCCTGGGCAAGCTCCTGGAGAAACTGGTCATCTCCCAGCTTAATCTCCGTGCTGAATCTGTTGGTAGTCTTCATGACCATCAGTCTGGCTTCAGAGCTGCCAGAAGCACGGAAACTGCTCTCCTGAACACCCGTGAGGTCCTGCTCTCGAACCTTGACTCCAACACTCCGTGTGTTCTCATTTTGCTCGATCTCTCTTCTGCCTTTGATACTGTCAACCATGCCATCCTGCTCAACCGTCTTCGTGATAACCTGGGTATCACTGGTCAGGCTCTGGTGTGGCTGACTTCTTTCCTCTCCGACTGACCCTCCCAGGTCCAACTCTGGTCCTTCCTCACTGACATGTTTTTCTCTACCTGTGGTGTCCCCCGGGTGGTCTAACCTCTCTTCCTGGCTGTTCAACCAGTATCTGGCACTCCTTTCCCAGCGCATTGCCGCTCTCTGCCCCAACTTTCAGTGCTATGCGGATGATACTCAGCTCATTTTCAGGCTACCCTCAGCCTCCTCCTCCTCCTCTCCTTCCCTCATCTCTGACTGTTTGTCTGCTATCCAGGAATGGTGTGCCGCCAATGACCTCTGCCTAAATGCCAGTAATACCGATATTCTACGCATCGGCACACCCACTCCCTCCTTCCCTGCAGCTCTGGCTGGCCGGCTTCTCTTGGCCCTCTTCCTGGTCCTACCTGCAAGGCAAAAAACCTCGGGGTCATCTTCGACTCCACACTCTCCTTCTCTCCTCACATATCTGACGTCTCTAAGAAGTCACACTACCAGCTGCACCTCCTCAGAGGTATTCTTCCTTTCCTCTCCTTCCCCCAGAAGCTCACCGTCTCCCGATCCCTGGTTCTCTCGAAGCTGGACTACTGTAACAGCCTCTATCTAAATCTTCCTGCCTCTACACTCCGCCCTCAGCAGCTTATCCGGAACAGAACTGCAAGACTTGTCCTTGGCCTCAAGCCCAGGGACCGTATCTCTCCAGGACTGAAATCTCTGCACTGGCTCCCAGTGGCTGCGAGGATTAAGTTCAAAACCCTCTGCATTGTCCACAAGGCCTTCTGGGGCCTGGGGCCTAAATACCTTCAACTCTCTCTTCCTAAATATCTTCCTTCTCGAGCTCTTCGCTCATCCGCCTCCAACTCCCTCAAGGTCAGCCGCTTCTCCAAGCAACGAGTTGGGGGTAGATCTCTCTCCGCGGCAGGGGCCTCCCTCTGGAACAGCCTTCCTGCCTCCCTGAAACTTGAGGAGAACCATCTCCGGTTCCGGGAGCACCTCAAAACCTTCCTCTTTGCTTCTGCTTTCTCTCCCCCTCTCCCCTGCTAATTCTTGACTGAAACTGCACTGAATCTGCAACTGGGTCACTCTCACCGATCTCGGTTCTTGGCCCAGCCACTCTCCACTTGCACTGCCTCCCTGGCAACCGCTGCACTGCGAGACTGTCTCTGTATCCCTACAGCCCCCTTCCCAGCACTTGTCTGCACTTACCTTGCACTTGCCACCAGCTGGCCCAATTATTTATCTATTATTCTACCCTGTACTGCACTTTTCCCCCCTCTCTTTCCCCTTGCACTTTCCCTTCCCCCTACCCATGCACTTGCGCGATCTGAATGACACCTGGCCTAGTAGGATCGTTGTCTGTCTTCCCTTTGTTCCCCCCTCCCTGCCTCGTCGCGCCTTGAACCACTTGTGTATAGGTGCGATACAAATGCCATATCATATCTTCTGATTTCTGCTCCTTTTACTCCAGGTTTCTCATATCTGATCAAAAGCCTTCTTGTTTTTGCATTGTTTCTTGTCTTTATATTTTGCATATAATCATCTTCATCTGGATCTGTCCATTCAGTTGCCCATTTGAGAGAGGCATCTTGACCTATGAACTGGCCTCTGGTTCTGCAAAGTGCCATGTGTGAAAGAGAATGTGCTGTTTGGACATCTATTTCAACAGCTATGAAGATCTTTGACTTCCCCATGCTGTATGGTAGGAGTGCACATATGAAGCATTCCTCTTTTGAAGGTCTTCTCCCAACTTCCTTCATGTGTTGGTACCATATGTTATTTCCCAAGTGTGCTGTCCTGTCCAGCTAATGATTTATTTCATAATTATCTTCCTGTGTGCTTCTTTTAGGTCTCATTCTTTTCATGTGAGCTTCCATAATCATATCATGAAGTATACCCATATCATGAAGTATACCCATGTATACCCATGTAGCTTCTTCTCACTGAATTAATCACAGAAATATCCGTCCGGGTTTCCTGTGTAGGAGAAAGTTCAGAATGTCTCATCTGTTCAGCAGCCTAGTTAGGCATGACAATGGCCCTCATTACGACCCTGGCGGAATTCGGAAAACCATGGCGGAAATGCAATACCGCCATCGAATAGCGCTCGGTGCGACTATGACCCGTCACCGCAAAGTACGAAGCCATTAGTGAACGCCAACGCTAACTGCACCAAGCACGCGCGCGCGCGCCATGCCAAACCGTAAACACCACCATGGCGCAAGGGTACGCCAATTCCGACACTAGCGGACATGTACCTAACGCCATCAAGCATGGCGGAATGTACCATTCCGCCATGGTGAGAAGTACGGCATCGCGAATCAACCGTAAACGGCCCCACTGAGTGCCTGTACACCGCTCCCTGCCCACAAAGTACAACTCCCCGTAGGTGCAATGAAGTCACAATGCAACCAGTGAAATGTACAAGTCACCCATGCATGCCAACGAACAAGTGAAACACAAGAGGGGCCAATGGGAGCTGCAGGGCACAGATGGCACGAATACAGAAGCCATCCCAATGGACATGACCACAGTCCCCCACCAAGAAACGCACGCAAACACAGGCACCTGTGACCAGCAATATTCCGAAAATCACATCATTCCACCAGTCCACCTGGCTGACCGGCATCTGTTACACAAAACCCAATCCCCCGCCCCTGAGCATGACAACATTCAAACAGTCATATTGGCAGCCCCCATCCCTGACCTCACGGGCTTCGTAGGCAAACGCGCCCAGTACAGTACCACGCAACTAAACTCCGAAGCTGGAACCCAATGCAGATCTCCTCACAATACATCGCTCCCCAAATAGGAATATGCCACATCACTTGCAAAGAAGAACGCTACACGGGCCAAATCAGAATAGAAATTTAATGCACAACAAAATCACCAAGCCCATACAGCCATCAAGCCATGAACTCCAAAACACATTTCACCATTGTGGGCTGCATCCGCAAGAAATGACCAGCCACTACTTGTGTGACGCCCTGTTCCATCATGGTACACAGAGCCACATTCACGTACGAAAAGGCAACATGGAAGCGCACAGAACCGCAGGGCCGTCCCAATGGGGAGGCACTAGTCCAGCTGAAAGGCCGAAATGTTGCTCCGAGCCACAGTACTGCGTAAGGGCATGTGGCCCATTGGCGATCGTCCCATAAGATCGTAATGCTGCTCCACTGATTAACACGAAGCAGCAGGTGTCGGGAGTAAAAGCCATCTGCAGGAGTGGCATACAGATGGCAGTGGCAAAAGGGGAGGAGATACCTGTCAACCAAAAGAAAAGAAAAAGAACAGAATGGCCATCAGAACTACATTCCAACAACTCACTTCAATGATCACACTAAATCCACAGCCATATGCATGCTAGCCCACTCCAAAGGTTCATCACCACCCAAAAACCACTTGCGACTCATAACTATCTATATCGAGGTGTAAACACCATCACAAACGAGTGTACCTGTGCATGCGTCTGTCAAAACAGAATCCATCAGATGGGATTGGTAACGTGCATGGACACAAGTGTCTGAGGGCGCGTCGAGACAGGGAGGGCTCAACAAGGCCAGATAGACGATGGTCCCACTATGGCAGCCCTGCATCACATAGCGTAGGGGAGGCGGATAGATCCCAAGAAGCCCTGTACATGGCAAACTCTGTATCAAATCACCTGCCCATGCATCCATTCATCATTCCCTCATCCCGGGATTAAAACGCCTGAATATTTACTCACATAACATTAGAAATATCCATTGAGTCTGTGCGTTATGCAGCCTGCAAAATCCACAGTGCCCCAGCCCGTAATTCCAGTGTAGTGAAGTAACATGTATTTGGGAACGTCCGGCCTCATCGCCCACGTCGCCATTGCGCATCCCAAACCATTCATATCAATCATTGCATCCTCGCCATGGCCCCTGTCCCAAGGACATTGAACAATAGTACGTTATATTTGCAGTCAGACCTGTGGGCATTTCCTCGCCGCTAGCTGAAAACCGAAAGCGCCGCCCTTCGAATTCCTCATTTGCAACATCACGTAGAAGAGGCATCTGTGGCCGTTTGAAATCACTAATTAATCCATCGAGTGTGGCTGTGTGTGAAAATGGCAACTGCCTTCACCCACAAATGGGACGCCCCGCCCGTCGTTGCAACTCGGTACAGTGATGCATGAGGGTCCACCGTTACTCGAGTACTACGTTCCACTGACCCTTCACAAGTCTGTTCGCGACTGCACAGATAGAATGTGAAACAATGGGACCACAGCAGAATGAACATATCAACCAATGTTACACGGCCATCGGGTACAAATACATGATTGCAATAGCAAGATGCCATTCCCCGAATTGCAGCGTTGTGTGCGGGACGTGCTCGGCCAAAGGGGAGAGCAGTTTGCACAGGTGGAATGAATCACCACAGGTGGAGGCCATACAGCCTGAAAACACATAAATTGCACACCCAGTCTCCTCCCACAACCACACCGAAATGCTACCGGCAGGACTCGCGATGTTGGCCCTGGGGGACATGATAGCACTGCAAGTACTCCAACTCCAAGAAGAAGACGAACACCAACTACAACCGGCCGCACGGAGGAGACGCAGGAGGAGGAGGAGGGCAAGGCAGGGCCAGCAAGGGCCGCCAGCACAGCCACTACCACCACGCAGGCAGCCCGCAATCCCACGCCTCCGAGCACATCCGTTCAACCTCACTGATGAGCAGATCCACACCCTCTACCGTCTGGACCGGGACACCATAGCCGCCATTGTGGACATGACAAAGGCTGACCTTGTCAGCATGATAGATAGCCCAACCGCCATCCCACCCCTACTGAAGGTGGTGTCTGTACTCCACTTCCTGGCCACAGGCACCTACCAGCACACAGTCGGACAGTTGCATGGCATTTCTCAGCCACTGTTCTCACGGACACTATTGCAAGTGCTCGATGCCCTCCTGCAGCACGCAGACGACTACATCTCCCTACCACGCTCGGAGCAGGAAATTACCAACACAAAAGTGGGATTCCATGCACTTGCCGGCATACCGGGTTGCATTGGTGCCATCGACTGCACCCATGTGGAATTGGTCGTCCCACATGCCATGGAGGCCCAGTACCGCAACCGAAAACAATTTCATTCTCTGAATGTACAAATGGTGTGTGACTCCAACAGGATCATTACACATTGTTGTGCCAGATTCCCTGGATCAACCCATGATTCTATGGTCTTGAGGAACTCTACAATACCACGCTACATGGAGCGACACGCAGGGAACAGATCCTGGCTACTCGGTGAGTCTCATTACATGCATGATAATGTGGGGTATGTGATTCGGCAATGACCTGGCAGGAAGGGGGGGGGTGTGCGTACGTAGCAATGGCATTCCACATCATACGTTTATCGTCCACATACAGGTGATGCTGGATATCCACTGAAGAGATGGCTCCTCACACCAGTCCGGAACCCACGGGACCAGCATGAGGAGGACTACAACCATGCCCACTCACGTACCCGTGTAGTCATTGAACAGGCATTCGGCCTACTGAAGGGTCGTTTCCGCTGCCTCAGCAGGTCTGGCGGGGCACTCCTGTACCGCCATGAGAAGGTTGCAAAGATGGTGATGGCATGTGTCATGCTCCACAACATGTGTGTACGTAGAAATGTGCCCATGCCCCCTGACGCAGAACTGCAAGCACCTGATGATGGTCATGATGAGGGTGGGGATGTGGCAGCACCTCAAGGAGTCTGCGAGGCACCGGAGGGCCGTGACATTCGTCAGCATCTCATTGATGTATGCTTCTAGCACTCACGCCTGGTGGCTGATACATGGACACGGGACTCGTGGCACTGTGTGTGTCTGGGACATGCACAATATGGACTGTACGCCTATGATGGCCTAGTACACAAAGATCAATGTCCACACATCTCATTGGTTGATCGTGCACTGTTTATGGCATATGTGATATCATGTAGTACACCCTATCGACCCGCCACCCAAGTGAGCCCAACACACCCCCTCCACCCTCCTACCTCCCCCCCGAACACCAGTGTCCAAAGATGCTCATTGTCAGTGGGCAGTCGCTATTGCAAGCCCCCTCTGCGGGTATCAGGGGCACCCCTGCCTGTGGAGCGCAGGTTCCTCCCAGATCTACGTTGGGGGCTGCCCTGGACGGAACTTGCAACGGATGATGTCTCTGCCTGCTCACGTCCATGCATGTCCCTAAGGGTTTGCGAGAGCTCAGTGAGCACACGGCGCACTGCGGCAAGTTCGGCACATACGTCCTTGGACGTCGCATGCAGTTCCCCCCTCAGGCTCTCGGTGCTTCTCTCCATTTGGACTCCCAGGCTCTCAGTGCTACTCTCCATTTGTGCCCTTAGTGTCTCTGTACCTCTCTCCATTTCTGCCCTAAGTGTCTCAGTTGATGTTTCTATGTCTGCCTTAGTGCCCCCACATTCATCGGCATGGTCCTTGAGGAGCGTGGCCAGTTGCTGCTGTTGCACGATTAACTGGTCGAGGGACTGTTGCCTCTGCTGGGCCATGGCCATTTGCGGGGGTGTCACAGAGGGGCTGTTGTCCTCATGTTGCCTTGCCACAGGGCTTGTGGGGGATGGCCAGTCGTCGTCTTGTGGGTGCCCCTGCGTGGTATCCTCATGTTGTACGGGATGGGACAGACAGGGGGATTGGGACAGGTCATGGATGGATCTGACTTCGACATCCCCGTCTTCTGTGTCGGAGCATGCTGCCATCAATGGGGTGTCACCTATGGTGCTGCTGCCACCAGAGGCAGTGCCTTCTGTGGCATCCGTTGGGGGGACCTGTGGTGGTGGTGGTGTGGGCATGCTGGCTGCTGGGGTGCCTGTTGATGTTCCCTCCTCTGTGCTGCCACCTGATTTGTGCTGCTGCCGTGTCTTGATGCGTGCAGCTGAGGTGGAGGGTCTTTGGCCGTTGGTCTTGGCCCTCTTTGCAGGTGTGCTGGTAGGGGTGTCCTGATGCTCGTCGTTTGGATCGGACCCTGTGGTGGAGTAAAGGAGGGTGAGGGTTATTGATGGGTCTGTGGGAATTGGAATGGCATTGTATCACATGCATTGGGGTGGTACCTGAGGGTGATTTGGGTCGGGGCCTTGGAGGTGCTTTCATTTGTGTGTGGAGTGAGGGTGCAGTTGTTTGGCAGCCTGCAGTTAGGGTGTGCCTGCTGCACGTGTAGTGCGTGTTTTAGGGGTTTTTAATTATTTATGTATTTATTGTGGGTTTTAACGTGCGCTATCAGGCCGATGTGTGTGGACGTTCTCCTGGACATGTGTTTCTGTTGCACTATGTGGACACATGGTACTTCACATGGATGGACTTTGTGGATTTGGCATTGTTTTATTTGGCCCACCTACCTGAATCTTCGGATGTCTGCACTCCTTTCTCCATCCCTCCGACTCCCTCTATGCTCTCCATTCCAATGGTGGAGGCACAGATTTCTTCCCAGGGGGTCAACTTGATGGGTGATTCAGGACCTCCCCCGGTGGCTGTGGCAATGTTGCGGTTGGCAGAGAGTATGCTGCGGACGCGTATCCGCAGGTCGTCCCATCGCTTTCGGCATTGCTGTGGGGTGCGGGGTGCGGTCCCCACCGCACTTACCCGCTGTGCCACCAGAGCCCATATGGCCTTCTTGTTTGCAAGTGCCGTCCTGGTCATTTGCGTGCAGAAGACGACGGCAGCATTCTCCTGGAGGGTCTCTGTTAGCACGGTGAGTTCCTCACGGGAGAAGTGGACCTGCCGCTTGCGGTCGCACGCTTTCTTCGCTACTTTTCCCATTTTTCTTGGTTTCGCTAGGGTGGATGACGGGTTGGGGTGTGTCTCAGGGTAGTGTTTTTAGTGGTTGTGTGGTTTTAGTGGTTTTATAGGTGTACGGCGGGATGTTTCCCGTTCCGGGCCCATGTTTTAACTTCCGTTTCCGTATATTTCCGGTCACCGTACTTTCCGGTAGGCGCACACTGCGGTGTCCGCTGTGATGGGTGGCGGTATTGCACCTAGGGCGCCGTACGGCGGCGGTGTGGGCCGTTTTGGGGTCATTTCCGCCATCGCGGACTTTGCACTTCCGCCATGCCGTGGTGCTCGTGCCCGATGGGTCGGAATGGGCCGCACTTTGCTCCTTCGTGCAATGGCGGAAACGCTATTTACGCTGTGGCGGTCCGGTCAGTCACTTTCCGCCAGGGTCGTAATGAGGGCCAATGTCTCTTATAATCTCCATCTGGGATCTTCCTTTTGAAACTGCTTTTGGATCAATTGTCACTGGACCAGGTGTATTTGCATGTATTACTTGTGTAGGCTCATCTTTTATCGACCCCTTGCCTTTCTTGGTTTTCCCAGCCTGTCTCTGGCATCTAGAAATGTTCTTTAAGACAATTATTACATACATCTCAAGCTCAGGCAATTTGTCATCTTTCTTTGGGACAGGAATATCTACATATGGTTTAGGCTGCCTAGTAGTTGCCACACATACAATTTCCTTCTGCTCAGAATTGTGCACATGAGTGTTAGCTCCATGTGCACCAATGTAAAATGCCATTCTCACAGTCAAGGAAAGCAGTACAATTATGAACACAATACAGGTGTAGATTATACAGTGGTACGTTAACCTGCAACATCTACTTCTTGGACAACGTGTGCGCCGTTCTTCATGCAGTAGAAAGATGTTGTTATTTAGATTACCCATCTTGACCACCTAAGGAAGAAAAAACGTAATCTTTAATGTTTCAGCATGGTGAACTGCTTCTGGAAACTACCGTCTTGATTCAGCAAGTTGTTCTTGATCAATTGTTTGCTTACTGGATGATGAAAACACTGTCTCTGTGTCTCTGGAATCAGTCTTTCACTAGTCGATCTGCAAATGCCTTTTTAGTACGAAGAAAAACAACCTTAGTAAGTCTACACAATCTGTATGACATAGATTATCTCCCAATCTATGCCTCAAATCTGCCTCAGCCCAGATGACATGTTGAATGTCTTTCAGCAGGAACCAAAAGTCTTTCTTTATCAGCAACCTCTCGATCTGTCCTTAGAAGAAAGGTTTCTACACTGATCTGTGATTTCATTCAGAATAGATGCTCACTTGGATAATGATAATATACACAAGTGGGTTCACTCTGACAACTAGATTTAGAGGGGGTACTCTTTTTTTGAAGTACACATTAAGTTATTTAGTCATGTCACAGGTATTCAATCATGTGTAATAAAGGTGAAACCTAAACACAAATAGAATTAAAGATTCACATATTCGCATATGGTAAAGTTGCATTTATTAATTATGCATCTCAACATAGAGGGATTAGTAACCCAAAGTATTTAGTTTTTTATCAAAGGCTTTTGCAATGTTGTAGACCTTTGCATTTAAATTTGTAAATTCGAAAAAGTTTTTTCACAAATATAGTTCCATTTTGGTGCTTTGGAATTGAATAGTGACCACCACCTATTAGTGACAAGTGATAGTAGATTTTATCTATATAAACATATTACAACCAATATTGACAACAATAAATTTGAAAAGCTATTGGTTTTCTGTAGCCAGGCTTTCGGGTGACCTAACACATGGTCGACGTCCTGAGTTGAATCATAAGTTGTTTGGAGACAGTTAATAAGGACTAGCAGGAGATGGAAGAGAGGCTGGTCCTTGGACGTTTCGGCAGATAGCCTTCATCTTGGGCCTGATATAGGTCGCCCTGGAAAGGAATCCAGGGGACTCTATTAGTGATTAGAATAAAATTTATGGGAAGTTTACGTAACATGACATTTAAAAACAACCTTAGTTGTGGGGCATCATAGGCTAAATTAGCCAGCACACACACATGGGCAAGGCATAGTACTGACCTTTGGGGTCTAGGACTTTGGTAGGGCCTGGACGCATAGGTGCGCAGATGGTGTGGAGTCCAGGACACGGGGGAGCCTTGGGGTGTAGCTCGTATCTGTCGAGAGTTAAAAACAGAAAGAAAAAGAACAAAGGAAAGAAAAGGAAAAAAGGATATCGGGTTGCTAATTGCTCCTTAATCTTAGTGGAAGACATGGTTATGTGCATAGCAGAATAGTAGGCACATAATAAAAAAGGGGTACACGAGCTCACCTTTTCTTTGTTGGGTCTTGTGACGTGACCCTGGTAAGGTGTGGAGGGAGCAGAACTCCAGGTGCGGTGTCCGGGTCTTACGGGCTGTATGCAGTTGATAGTTCTGCAGTAGCATAAAAAATGGCAGGGGTGCCTGGTCAGTGATGCGCAAGGCGAGTGTTGACTCACTGTGTGTAGGGGAGGGAGCTGCATTACCTGGTTTTAGTTCAGCGTTGCAGCGCAGTGGCTGTCGTAGGCTAGGCTCCTCTCATCTAGTCAGGATGTAGTCTGTCATGCTAGTGGAGTAGCCGGCGTATGCATTATTGACTGTGTCTGCCGGGGATACTCGCAAGAGACAGATGCGGCAGCGCTGCCGAGTAAAATGGACGGAGCTCTCTCGGTCGTGTGCCTGTGCGCATGCGCGCGGTGTATAGTGTTGCACTTGAGCCGCAACTGCGCAGCTGCTAGGTTTCGTTTGATGACGAAAAGGCAATATTGTCTATTAACTGTATTGAAAACTGCCGGAGACCTTACAGATGTATGTAGAAGGGTGTGTCTAGGACAATTGGTGCATTAATACAATGAAGGAGTCCTGTATGGATAAGTAACACTAGGCTAGTAAAGATGGGGCATACCATCGCATAGATGGGATAGGTGATAACCTTATGAGGCTGAAAACAAGAAGGGTCGAGGGACCTCAGGATTCAGGCCTGTGTACTACAGGGAAATGAGAAGTGGGTTCGTGGAATTACAGCTTGTGTGGGTTCTTGCGTGTACCTCTAAAATATATTAGTTGGTCGAGTCCACTGAAAATGGTGGTTATGGACCCATCAGGTGCAGGAGCTTGTTAGCGGCGGTATCTGATTGGTTCCGCCTCATTGAGTCCCAAGGAGGTACTTTTAAGCTTGAAAATCCACCAGGCTTCTTTGTGGTTCAGGGAGTTGGTGACATTGCTAGTGTTGGATACTAGATCCACTATCCACCAAAGAATGTCGTCTGGTCCATGGTGTTTTTCGAAATAGTGTTGGACCAAGGGAGATGTTATAAATTTACATCTGATCCGTGAGCGGTGTTCACCAATTCTTTTGTGGATCTGACGGGTGGTTTGGCCTACGTAACGTAGTCCACAAGGGCACTCTATTATATAGATTACATTGGCTGTTTTACAGTTTGTAAATTTTCTGAGTTGCCATTCCTTATCTTCTATTTTGAAGTAGTTCATTTTCTTTGTGAAACGGCAAACAGTGCATGTGCCACATGGATGATGACCTCTTATTTGCCACATGTTCCAGATGGTGGATCTTTGGTTCTTTGTTTCTAGTCTGGCATGTGTCAAAAGGTCTTTGAAGTTCTTTCATCTCTTTAGTGCCATTCTTGGTATTTTTTCTTCCGGTAAACTTAGTTGTACCAGCGGCCAGAATTTCTTTAGAATGCCCTTGATTTTGGTGGTATCAGGGTTGAAGGTCGAGACGAAGGTTAAGGTGTCATTTTGTTGTGTATTTGCTGCTTTTGGTGTTAGCAAGTTTTCTCTTGGCGTATACTTCGCTCTTTTGCGTGGTCCTCCTTATGAGTTTCTTTGGGTATCCTCTGTCCATCAGTTTGTCCTGTAAGTTTTTGGCATGTTTCTTGTATTGTTCTAGTTCTGTACAGTTGCGGCGTAGTCGTAGAAACTGACCATATGGGAGGTTATCCCGTAGGTTTTTGGGGTGGTGACTGTTATAGTGTAACAGAGTGTTACGATCTGTTTTTTTGGTGAAGAGGTCACATATCAGTGTTCCATTCTTATCCATAATGCAGAGGTCTAAGAAGTTGATTGATGTATTGTTGCTTTGCATGGTGAATTGGATGTGTTGAGATTTTGTGTTAAGCCAGTTGAAAAATACACTCAGGTTAGCTTCGTTGTCCTTCCATATTAGGATCACGTCATCAATATATCTGTACCATGAGACAATTTTGTCGTGGAACGGGTTGGAGATGTTGATGACATGTGCGTGTCCAAATTCTGCCATGAAGATGACTGCTAGGCTGGGGGCGAATGCCGCTCCCATAGCTGTGCCCTTCGTTTGAAGGTAGAAGTTGTCATCGAATTGGAAGAAGTTGTTTGTCAAAGCCAATTCTAAGAGTTCAACTATAAAGTTGATTGGTACTCTTCTTTGATTCATGTGGTGGGTCAGATGGTGCCTTATGCACTCTACCGCTGCTTCTTGGGGAATGCTTGTGTACAGACTAACTATGTCCATGGTCACTAAGAGTTCTTTTTCTTTGTTGAACATTAGTCCTTCAAATTTTGTAATGGTCGTCATAGTATCTTTCAGGTAAGTTGGTGTTTGTTGGCTCAGCGGTTTAAGGAAGTGGTCAATAAACTTGCACACTGGTTCTAGTATTGAACCACAGCCTGACACAATGGGTCTCCCTGGTGGCTTTAGGCTGTTTTTGTGAACTTTAGGTAGTGCGTAGAATGCCGGTGTGCGGTTATCTGAGGTATTGAGAAAGATCTCTTCGCGGACCGTAATCCAGTCTTGCTCTAAGGCATATCTTGTTGCTTCCTGGATCTTATTCTTGATACTTGCTGTGGGATCTTTACTGAGTTTTTGGTAATTTTGTTCTTCGTTAAGTAGTGTCATTACCATCTCCTTGTATTGTATTATGTTTTGAATTACAATACCTCCCCCTTTATCCGCTGGTTTGATGATTAGTTGTTTGTTTTCTGCTAGGTTTTTCAGGGCCTTACTTTTGCCTGTAGTGAGGTTATGCCTTGTGCGTCGTGGTCGGGTTTGGAGTTTTTTAATTTCTTTGGTGATGCATTTTTCAAAGGTTAACAGGGACCCAGGGACCTCATTATCCATAGGGTTGAAAGTGGATTTTACTTTCAAGCCTGTATCATCCAATTGTTGAGGGAAGTCCAAATCTTTGAAATACACTTTTCTCCTTATACTCCTGAACAGAGTAAAGAGTTCTATGTCCAGATTAAACCAATCTGTTGGTTTTGTGGGGACGAAGGATAATCCTTTGGTAAGTATGGAGGTTTCATCTTTAGATAAAAGTATCCCAGAGAGGTTAAAAATAGGGATTTTGTTTAGAATCGTTAGTTGGTTCGTTTCCTCCTGTTCCGTTGACCCCACTGTGGGTAGTTGGGGAACTGCATTGCTTGGGGATATTGTGGTGGCCCCCAGTATGCTCCTCTGGGGGCCATCTGCCCTAAAAAAGGCATCTGATGCGGTGGTGGATATTGGCCTTGTTGTGGATTTCTACTTCTGGGGGGGATGGAATCTCCTGATGATGAGTCCGAGCTGGAGGCCCCTGAGAAGGATACCCCTTTGCGTCTATTCCTGTTCGCGGAGGACTGATTGGCTAGCCTTTCTTTATCTTTCTTATCTTTGTATTCAGCCGAGAGGTATGGGTATACATGTTCGATTTTGAAATTGGCAATATCTTTTGCTAGTTTTTTGTGTTTCTTCTCTAAGGTACTGGATGAGAATTGTTCCATTGCTTTGTCGATTTCTTTAAGTTTCTCTCTCGCATTTGTAATGTTGTCGTCTGCCAAAAACTTTTTCTCTTCTTCTTTAAGGTCTTGTTGTATCTTCGCGTGGATCCGTTTGGCTGTAGTAATAGTGAGGGCCATAAGATCTCTACTACATTTTGTTGATATTTTGCTAAAGCCTAGCATGTAGTCCTTATCTTCTAGGAATAGTGCTGGTTCATTCCTAACTATCAGTCCCATCGGGACAAGATTCAATCTAAGATATTCCCTTAGGAAGTGTCCATGTACCTCCGTACGGAAACATTTTTTCTTTAGATTGAGTAGCTCATCTCCTGAAGCTGAGGAGGCTATGTGTTGCTGGGCTCCTGCCAAATTGAAAAGCGAGGGTCCTTCTATGATATCGTTAATTTGGTCTTCTGTGAAGGAAAGCATTTGATCCATTCTTGTAGCTAGGGGAGGAAGACCTCCCCGGGGTCAGTAGACGTGCTGTGCCCTTGTGTGTGTAGATGCGTGGGAAGCCTATGAGTTAAGCTTTGTGTCCCCTGTGGGGTACTATAATTCTAGGATCCCTATTATAGCAAGGTGCTATATCTTGGTTTTTGTAACTGGAGGGAAGGGCCTTGAAGTGTCAGAGCAGAGGGCTGTAGAGAACAAAATACACAAGTGGGTTCGCTCTGACAACTAGATTTAGAGGGGGTACTCTTTTTTTGAAGTACACATTAAGTTATTTAGTCATGTCACAGGTATTCAATCATGTGTAATAAAGGTGAAACCTAAACACAAATAGAATTAAAGATTCACATATTCGCATATGGTAAAGTTGCATTTATTAATTATGCATCTCAACATAGAGGGATTAGTAACCCAAAGTATTTAGTTTTTTATCAAAGGCTTTTGCAATGTTGTAGACCTTTGCATTTAAATTTGTAAATTCGAAAAAGTTTTTTTCACAAATATAGTTCCATTTTGGTGCTTTGGAATTGAATAGTGACCACCACCTATTAGTGACAAGTGATAGTAGATTTTATCTATATAAACATATTACAACCAATATTGACAACAATAAATTTGAAAAGCTATTGGTTTTCTGTAGCCAGGCTTTCGGGTGACCTAACACATGGTCGACGTCCTGAGTTGAATCATAAGTTGTTTGGAGACAGTTAGTAAGGACTAGCAGGAGATGGAAGAGAGGCTGGTCCTTGGACGTTTCGGCAGATAGCCTTCATCTTGGGCCTGATATAGGTCGCCCTGGAAAGGAATCCAGGGGACTCTATTAGTGATTAGAATAAAATTTATGGGAAGTTTACGTAACATGACATTTAAAAACAACCTTAGTTGTGGGGCATCATAGGCTAAATTAGCCAGCACACACACATGGGCAAGGCATAGTACTGACCTTTGGGGTCTAGGACTTTGGTAGGGCCTGGACGCATAGGTGCGCAGATGGTGTGGAGTCCAGGACACGGGGGAGCCTTGGGGTGTAGCTCGTATCTGTCGAGAGTTAAAAACAGAAAGAAAAAGAACAAAGGAAAGAAAAGGAAAAAAGGATATCGGGTTGCTAATTGCTCCTTAATCTTAGTGGAAGACATGGTTATGTGCATAGCAGAATAGTAGGCACATAATAAAAAAGGGGTACACGAGCTCACCTTTTCTTTGTTGGGTCTTGTGACGTGACCCTGGTAAGGTGTGGAGGGAGCAGAACTCCAGGTGCGGTGTCCGGGTCTTACGGGCTGTATGCAGTTGATAGTTCTGCAGTAGCATAAAAAATGGCAGGGGTGCCTGGTCAGTGATGCGCAAGGCGAGTGTTGACTCACTGTGTGTAGGGGAGGGAGCTGCATTACCTGGTTTTAGTTCAGCGTTGCAGCGCAGTGGCTGTCGTAGGCTAGGCTCCTCTCATCTAGTCAGGATGTAGTCTGTCATGCTAGTGGAGTAGCCGGCGTATGCATTATTGACTGTGTCTGCCGGGGATACTCGCAAGAGACAGATGCGGCAGCGCTGCCGAGTAAAATGGACGGAGCTCTCTCGGTCGTGTGCCTGTGCGCATGCGCGCAGTGTATAGTGTTGCACTTGAGCCGCAACTGCGCAGCTGCTAGGTTTCGTTTGATGACGAAAAGGCAATATTGTCTATTAACTGTATTGAAAACTGCCGGAGACCTTACAGATGTATGTAGAAGGGTGTGTCTAGGACAATTGGTGCATTAATACAATGAAGGAGTCCTGTATGGATAAGTAACACTAGGCTAGTAAAGATGGGGCATACCATCGCATAGATGGGATAGGTGATAACCTTATGAGGCTGAAAACAAGAAGGGTCGAGGGACCTCAGGATTCAGGCCTGTGTACTACAGGGAAATGAGAAGTGGGTTCGTGGAATTACAGCTTGTGTGGGTTCTTGCGTGTACCTCTAAAATATATTAGTTGGTCGAGTCCACTGAAAATGGTGGTTATGGACCCATCAGGTGCAGGAGCTTGTTAGCGGCGGTATCTGATTGGTTCCGCCTCATTGAGTCCCAAGGAGGTACTTTTAAGCTTGAAAATCCACCAGGCTTCTTTGTGGTTCAGGGAGTTGGTGACATTGCTAGTGTTGGATACTAGATCCACTATCCACCAAAGAATGTCGTCTGGTCCATGGTGTTTTTCGATATAGTGTTGGACCAAGGGAGATGTTATAGATTTACATCTGATCCGTGAGCGGTGTTCACCAATTCTTTTGTGGATCTGACGGGTGGTTTGGCCTACGTAACGTAGTCCACAAGGGCACTCTATTATATAGATTACATTGGCTGTTTTACAGTTTGTAAATTTTCTGAGTTGCCATTCCTTATCTTCTATTTTGAAGTAGTTCATTTTCTCTGTGAAACGGCAAACAGTGCATGTGCCACATGGATGATGACCTCTTATTTCCCGCATGTTCCAGATGGTGGATCTTTGGTTCTTTGTTTCTAGTCTGGCATGTGTCAAAAGGTCTTTGAAGTTCTTTGATCTCTTTAGTGCCATTCTTGGTATTTTTTCTTCCGGTAAACTTAGTTGTACCAGCGGCCAGAATTTCTTTAGAATGCCCTTGATTTTGGTGGTATCAGGGTTGAAGGTCGAGACGAAGGTTAGGGTGTCATCTTGTTGTGTATTTGCTGCTTTTGGTGTTAGCAAGTTTTCTCTTGGCGTATACTTCGCTCTTTTCGTGGTCCTCCTTATGAGTTTCTTTGGGTATCCTCTGTCCATCAGTTTGTCCTGTAAGTTTTTGGCATGTTTCTTGTATTGTTCTAGTTCTGTACAGTTGCGGCGTAGTCGTAGAAACTGACCATATGGGAGGTTATCCCGTAGGTTTTTGGGGTGGTGACTGTTATAGTGTAACAGAGTGTTACGATCTGTTTTTTTGGTGAAGAGGTCACATATCAGTGTTCCATTCTTATCCATAATGCAGAGGTCTAAGAAGTTGATTGATGTATTGTTGCTTTGCATGGTGAATTGGATGTGTTGAGATTTTGTGTTAAGCCAGTTGAAAAATACACTCAGGTTAGCTTCGTTGTCCTTCCATATTAGGATCACGTCATCAATATATCTGTACCATGAGACAATTTTGTCGTGGAACGGGTTGGAGATGTTGATGACATGTGCGTGTTCAAATTCTGCCATGAAGATGACTGCTAGGCTGCGGGCGAATGCCGCTCCCATAGCTGTGCCCTTCGTTTGAAGGTAGAAGTTGTCATCGAATTGGAAGAAGTTGTTTGTCAAAGCCAATTCTAAGAGTTCAACTATAAAGTTGATTGGTACTCTTCTTTGATTCATGTGGTGGGTCAGATGGTGCCTTATGCACTCTACCGCTGCTTCTTGGGGAATGCTTGTGTACAGACTAACTATGTCCATGGTCACTAAGAGTTCTTTTTCTTTGTTGAACATTAGTCCTTCAAATTTTGTAATGGTCGTCATAGTATCTTTCAGGTAAGTTGGTGTTTGTTGGCTCAGCGGTTTAAGGAAGTGGTCAATAAACTTGCACACTGGTTCTAGTATTGAACCACAGCCTGACACAATGGGTCTCCCTGGTGGCTTTAGGCTTTACGCCACACTTGGATAATGATACCTTCCAGGATCACATTCAGATTGGAAGTGTTTCTCGGATCTCTGAGAAAGGTGCGCACATCAGTGTGCCTCCCAACAAGGTGCGGATACTCTTCAATTAGACGAAAGAGCACACACTGACTAGTCTATGAGCTGCTTTGTTTGATAGGGGCATTTGTACTCTCCTCACTGTATGCAGGTAATTGCAAGAACTGTTCAGTGATGACTATGAGTAATCTTTTTATAACTTCTTCATTCTTAGGATTTTGTAAAAAGGCTGGAATGCGGGTGGTTCTCCCCACCAGCGAAGGATAATTGCACAGTACCAACTCGAAATAGGTGAGAATGTTTCTAGTAAGGTCATCACTGGGTAACACCATAAGTAAATCCAAACAGGAACTCTGTGTTATATGAATCTGCGTATTGTACCCTTTTTCAATTGCTGTGTCCACTATTAAAAACGGGCATAATCCGCTGATTATCAGGGCTTAAGCATGCCTCAGTCCAAAGTCAATAAGCTACTGTGGCTGGCTTTAAGAACAGATAGATCTTCTTTCACTCTGGAATGACAACACAGAGTGTTCAAACTAGTTTACATTGACCCTTTTATAACTGACTTAAAAAGAGTGTCCCAAACCAAGCCACAGTCTACTGGGTTCTTTATCTTTCTACTTGTCAGCTTCTGTGTCCTTCTTCCTCGTCATCGATCTTATCTGCACGTGCTGTGGTTCTTTCCCGATGCTTGTACTTGTCTTGTCGTGTAGGGGTGCAGACAGAGGAGTCTTTCCAGCAAAGATTTTCACATCTCCCAGAAAAATCCAGGCACCCCTACCCTACACTTTGACAGGAGCCAGTGTGATGTCCTCCACAAAGGGCCACAAAAGCGGGGCTTGTCCCACTTTATTCTCACGTGATTGCGGATTAAAACCGCATCTCCTGGGAATAGTTTGGGAATAGAAAGTTCTTTAGATTGGTCTGTTGAAGCATCTCCACCCTTGCCTCAGCAGCTGTCCTCAAATGACAGAGCTACTGGAAGTCATACAGTTCAAATAATCACGTAATTCCAATCCTAACAGTTCTGACGTTGGCTGAGCATCACTTCTATCTCTGGATAGAGGCATTAGGGGTGTTCTCCTCTGCCTCCCAGTCACAATCTCATGGGGTCTGAGATGGTGGTCAGAACCTGGTTGGTTCCTCAATGCATGTAATGCCAGTGGAAGACAATGCAACCACCCCTTTTTCAAGGTAAGCTTCAACTTGGCTATTCTTTCTTTAAGCGGCCGTTGAGCCTCTCACAAAACCCATTCCCTTGTGGTTGATAAGCCGAAGAAAACTTGTGCTTTATACCAAGCAACAAGCTAATCTGTTCAAAAATGGTATTAACAAAATGAGGACCATTGTCTGACCTCATAACTTCACATACTCCCCATTTAGGAAATACTTCCCACACTAAAGCTGTTTCTGCAGAGGTGGAATCTGGGTGTGTACAGGGACCTGCTTCTATCCACCTTGAGAACGGACACACCACTAAGATCAGGTATTTGTATCCATTACATACTTGTATCATATCGACATAGTCGATATGCAAGTGATGGAAAGGGCCATTAGGTCTCGGAATGACTCCCCAAACTGTGTGCAGTGTATGCCCAGCCATGAATTGTTGGCACACCATACAGTTCACTAAATAAAATACAACATGCTCCATCAAATTCGGTACAAACCAATCCTCAGCAATAGTTGCAGCTAGATTCTCCCTAGTTTTATGCACGGGGTAGTGTAGCTGTTCTAACGCCACACTTAATAAGGCTATAGAGATCATCGGTCACCACAATGCTTCAGAGCGGTTTAAAGAACACCCTCTTCGGGTCCCCAAATTATTTTCCTCTTGGGGTGCTTCCCCCTGGATTTCCACTAACTGCATTTTAGACAAATGGTTATACCCTTCAGATACAATCATCCTTACAGTAATTCTTTCATTTACATCACAAGTTTCAACATTCATCATCCCAATATCTGTAGTTGCTATGCGCTTAGCCTCAGCGTTCGCTGCTTGATTTCCACATGAGATCAAATCTGCCCCTTTAGTATGGGCTGTGCATTTAACGACTGTAATGCCTACTGGGAGTTGTAGTGCCTTTATGAACCTATCCAATAAGGCGGCATGGTGCACTGACATGCCATCCACTCAGAGGTAGCCCCTCCTCTTCCAACGTGCTAGCCCTGCATGCACCGTTGACTTCATATAGGCAGAGTCACTGTACACTGTTACTTCTTGGTCTGCATGACTCTCGATCGCGAGGATCAATGCCAATAATTCTGCTGCTTGTGCGGAATAATGAGACGGCAATCGAGCACTAATAAGTACCCAAAATGCCCCATTAACCATGTGCTTTACCACAGCGGCACCTGTATAGCTCTGTCCATCATTTTGATCGATCCTTGAAGAACCGTCAATGAAAACAATCTCTCCTCCTGCTAATGCATTCTCCTTTATTCTAGGGATCTCATCGCAGAACTCTTTATAGTTTGTGCATCGTGTATAGGCTCTCCTGTGGTCATTGGCTCATCTATAAACATGGCTGGATTCACTATTTTACATCTAACTATTTTGATCGCAGGGTTGGATGTAACTACCGCATGGGCAGAAGCCCTTTGAGAAGTCAACGTATCTTTTGGTTTTTCTAAAACGGCAAATAGTGCATGCTCAACGTCATGGAACATCCCTTTACTATGCTTGCAGCTTTCTCTATGGCGAACGCTGCGGCAGGCAAACTTTGTTCGCATGGAAAATGACCCCTCATTACTAGGTTTAAGAGTCCTCTGCAATATGCAAGGGGCTTGTACCCCAATGTGGTTCTCTGCGTGAGCACTGCTGTCATAACAGTGCCGTCTGTATGTGAAAACAAGAAGAATTTTGCCACATAATTGGGAATTCCTAAAACTGGAGCCGTGCAAATTGCTTTTTTCAATTTGCCAAATCCGTTTTCCATTTCCTCAGTCACCACGATTTTTTTCCTGCGTTGCCTGTGCTTTCTTTAAGGCCTGTAAAAGGGGCCTTATATATGAGCTGCAGTCAAAGACCCATGCTCTGACGTAGTTACATAATCCCAAAAATCTCTTCATGTGTTTTATCGTGTGTGGCTTGGCAGTTTTCAAAATAGCCTCAGCTCTTTCAGGAGTAACCACCTTTTTCCATTCATGCAAAATCAATTGGCCTATGTATAACACTTCTTGTTAACAATATTGTAATTTTTCCTTATCAACCGTACATCCTTTGTCAGCGAGTATAATCATCAGCTGGACAGAATCGCGTCTACACTCTTCCTCTGAGGTGCTGCAAACTAGAATGTCGTCTACATATTGCAATACAACGCTTTCCAAAGCGATGTTGCTTAAGTCCATCTGAAGGACTCTATTGAAAATCGATGGGGACTCACAGTACCTCTGGGGTAAACAAGTGCTTTTTAGGTGATTTTGTCTGAACGTAAATGACGTCAGATCCTGCAAGTCTTTATGCAATGGGATTGAGAAAAATGCGTTTTTCAAGTCAATCACCGTAAAATATTGTGCGTCAACAGGTACATTGCATAGAATTGTAGATGGTTTCGGGACTAGAGGGAACTCAGCCTCTACAATTTGGTTTATTGGCCTTAAATCTTTAATTAGTCTCCAAGACCCTCGCCCCCTTAGATTTTTTGATAGGATACACCGCAGTATTACATGGTGACTCTGACTAGGATACCCTGATCCATCATGGTGGAAATCGTCTTAAAAATACCTTCATCTGCCTCTTGAGACAGGGATATTGTCGGGATTGAGGTAAAATCGCTCCTGGTTTCAATTTTATCTTCACTTCTCCAACCTCCTTTAGAAAACCTATGTCATTGAGGCCTGTGGTCCATAATGAAACTGGCACCTTTGCCATATCTTGGTCAAAAATATGCATGACGTATTTGTGCTAACATCATTTTTTGAGAAACTTCTCTTTTAATCGCTCTTACCCAATAAGTAATGCTCATCTCAAATATCACCTCATCGTCAGATGGGTGATCCCCAAACAGGTCTTCATCAGTGACGTCAGTCACTCTGTAACCTTCTGCAATGGCGATTACTGCGCACCATTGTCTGCCCTCATCATCATTGCCATCAAGCAAAGCCATTCCCCCACGCACTATGGATGCTTGTATCTCTGAGGGAAAGACTTATCCCTTTTCCTCGAGCATAGGTATCCTTGGTCTAAACAAAAAATAATCAGGAGATCTCATCATTCTACCTGCCAGTCCTGGCAACCATGACATTAGAATGCGAACCACATACTGAAAAACCTCTGGTTCTAATGGAATCGCTCTGAAAGCTATTTGTCCTGCAAATGCCATGATCATTTTTCGCACATGTTTACATAATGCATTCCTGGCTTTGAATACACTATACCTTTGTCAGTAAACAAGATTGTCAAATTCAATTTCGTCATTAAACCTTGTCCCAGTATATTAACAGGTGTTTGCCTTGAATATAGCAGTGGCACCTTCATGTCACATTCTCCTATAGAAACTGGTAATTCTTCTGTAAAAGGAACTCGACTTGTAGCTCCTGTGAATCTCTGAGTATTCATGGCATTGCCAGACATTGAAAATGTTCCCACTCGTACACATGAGGGCGTTGCACCTGTGTCTACTAAAATGAAAAAATGTTGTCTCCTATACTAACGCCCACCCTTGGTTCCTCATGGGGGTTTGGCATCACAGATAGTATGGAACACGTCAGGTCTCCAGTGAGCTGTCCTATTTTAGGTACAGCCTTGTCCCATCACTTGTGAAAGGATTCCCTCCATTGGCATTGACATCCCTATTCTAGGAGTCATTACCTGACCTGTGTTCGTGGTTTGCTGAAGCTGCATATGCGATTGACCTAGTGGAAGATTAACTGCTACCTGCTGTGGGTACAAGCCTTGCTGCATTCTCGGCGCTTGCTGCTGCACTGTTTGATTCTGCGCAAATCCATCTCCATTATGTGTCAATATACGGGTGGATTTGACATCCTCCCTCTTGAAAAGTGGCCATTTTGCACAAACCCTTGACTTCTACATGTGCGAAACAAGTGCCCTGTCATTCCACACATCCAACATATAGGCAGTGGTCTCTCAACCTGCCCATTTTGCATTTGGCATATTTGGAGTACCATTCTGCATATTTTGAAACCCACCTTGGTTATTCTGAAAGTTTCCCTGATTACTCTGCCAATTCCCTTGATAACCTTGCCACCCTCGTCCTCGGACTCCCCTTCCTCGTTGAGTATAACCACTATTGTTTTGATCAAACTGTCTTTAATTATTCACCTGCGGCATGTTTACTGTCTGCGGTGAGTTCGATCCGTCTACACTGGTCAACATTGCCCCTTCAATGGCATAGTTGTATAGTTTATTCTGCACTAATTTTGCCTCCTCGCCTTTGCGAGCATCGTCTTTTTTGCAATTCTTTTCTTGCAGTAGTCTGCAGTAATGCGCAATGGTCAGCTGAATTTCCGACCATGGTTTAGCCTCTATCCCCACTATCTTTTTGAGCTGCTTCGGTACTGGCTGTGCCAGCCCTTGGCATAATATGTGGTAGAACACTGGTTTAGATTTTCTCCAAGATTCCCGCATTTCCAACGGCCACGATTCCTGAAAATGTTTAATGTAAACCAATGGATCATCTCCTTCTTTCATCTTTTTTGTCATTATAGCTCCCATATCAGACATGTCTGGATATAATACTTGAAGCACTTTCCAGACTGCTGCTCTACAGTTATTGAACAGTGCTCCATCGTGAGCGGTGTTGACTGTAGTCCCACCAGGGTACCCTGCCCTTGTCCACACGTCATCAGCTCTCTCACCAAGTATGGCAATTAAAAGACCCTTAATTTCCCCTATAGCCAACGTGTTTCCTCCCATCATTTTCTCTAATTCATGTATCCATTTCCCAGCACCAGAAGTTAAAATTGGGAGTTTACACCTTAAATTATCCTTGTCCATCTGGGGCCATGGTATAAACTGTGGTGTGGGCCATCCTTTTCCTAACAAAGGAAACTGTGACAACCAAATTAATTCTCATCTCTCATCACTTGTCTGTCCACTGAAGGGACAATATTGCCACATCGCCGTCTACCTGGCAATGATCTTAACCTGCTTACATAAGGCGCCGACTCCCCCCTCTGACTGTGGAGTTGCCCCCTAGGTCGATCTGACAGTGTTTATGGCTCTATCGCCTTAGACACAGGCACGTTTAAATCTGACCATCTTACTTCCTTATCCATAGAAAAGCATCCCTCAGACCCACATACGTCATCTCTCTCTTCCCCATGGAAGGCTTCCCTTTCTTCGTCTGACATTTCTTGTGCCCAACTCGTGCAACTTTTCTCGTCTTCATTTCTATTTAGAGTCAGTCTGTCTAAAGACAGCTCCTTATGTCCCGCACTACATAAGGCTTCCCCCGTGTCATACAACTGAGTGCTCTCGAGACGGTCATTTCTTCCCTTCCCCTTTGGCTATTTCTGAGCCTTCATCTCATGGTATACTTTATCGATCGCTTCTCCAATGCTCCTCGAGTCAAACTCATCTTCTAGATTTGCTCTAGACGTGCCAGGTAATGACTCGTATTCTGGGAAGAAATTCTCTATATCCTCCCATGCTACTTTTAGATTAGGATCTCTCACTTCCTTCTCCAAGTACTCAATATTGCATGCTCTCTGCCTTCTTTTACGCTCCATATCATCGTCAAACCCTCTTCGCTTCCTAGCTTCCTCTGTCACTCTGTCTTCCTCTTTCTTTTTCATATCCCTCCTTTCATTTGCCCTTCATATCTCCTCATCCCTTCATCTTTGCATCCTTTTATCCCTTAGCTTTTGTTTCTCTTCTTCTATTCTTTTTCTTTCTAACCTCTCCTGTTCATCAACTGTTCTTTGCTTATTGTCACGTTTTCTTTGCTCTTCTGCTCTCTCTTGTTTTTTAGCTTGCTCCTCTTGATAGAACTGCTCTCGTCTCTGTCCATCTTTCCTTTTCTCTCCTTTGTTCTTTAATCATTCTTCCCTTTCCTTGTCCTTTTTATTTTGCTCGTCTTGATCCCCCCTTTGTCTTACATCCTCAATGCCTTTACCATTGAGTTTAAGCAAAATCTGACCTCCCATCCTTTCGTTCTGTAATAGCGCTACCTCATTAGTTTTATCTCTTTCTCCCTTGAATCTCTTTATTTCTCTTCCTATATCTAGAGATGTGCTTGCTCGATCACTTCCCTGTTTATCGTGCCTCTCCTTGTTCCTCGGGACCTTGGAGCTTTAATCTTTCTCACTGTTTTTCTCCAGACCCTTGTCACTACTTTATGTAGGTGACTCATAAACCGGGTTACTATACCCTGTCGCTGCTTTAAGTTCCCATAATGGGTATAACCCATTGTCTTTCTTATTCTCGTCTTTTATTTCAGACGGGGCGGGCCGAGCAGAGGGCTCTTCACCCCCCTCTCTGCATACATTAAGTATCCAATCAAAAGGATGCTCCTCACCTTTCGCTTGTTGATACATTTGCCAAAGCTGCAAGCTCGCTAGGCACTTTTCTAGCTTCTTCCCAGTATACGCAGCATGCAGATATGTCGTCATATGCTGTGAAACAGTGATCCGCCTTGTGGCCATGGCATAAACATTTTGTCAGCGGCTCCTTTAATCCATTCTGCACTGTACTGTCTAAATTTAGGTGCATGTTTTGGCAACTGTTTGCAGAGATGCACTAATGGAGTAACATCCTACATTCTTAATGTGTCTATTCTTAACTTATTTACCACTCGTTTGCTGTTGATCATAGGTTTAAAGGACGTTTCAAAAGAACAATACCATATGAGCGAGCACCAATCTTCGCAAGCTCCAATCCCGTTTAGCCAGAATTTTACTTTAATTTTGCTAAAAAAAACAACCATCAAATATAATGAAAACAGTCCCTTTCTTTTCCTCAACTTCACACTTCTCTTATTCATGTTTTCTTTGACTATGAGGTCATTGTGCGTTCAAAAATACATAAAACAAACAGACAAACTTGACCGGTCACATGAAGTTTTCTATGATCTTTCTTAAGACTCATCTTACACTCTAAAAAATGCTCCTCGCGTAACTTAAATTTATCTCCTTAGGACCGCCTTTAATCAGACCCGTATTCTACGTCATCCACAAGCAGGAATTTAGATAAGATTTCTTCTAACATTCTTTAAAACGTAGGTATAGGGCGTATCCTCTTTATCGTAGCCTCTCACATGATTTTACTTATTACATTGCTGGGCCACATTCAAGTCAATATCTAATTCCCCATATATATATGTTTATTTATTTTTGTACTCCTACTCTTTCATAACGTTTATCCCACTTTCCTCCGTTACTCCCCTTTATTTTACTACGCATGCATCAATTTGCCACACTCCTCAGTTTCACACTCTTCAAACCGTGGTCCGTTCCGCTCATCATAGAAGTGGGAGGGGATTCTTATAGAAACTAAAGGGACCGGTCACACCTTCCTTGCAAGGATTTTTCTGTCTTTTACACTAACCACTATCTACAGGGAGATTCACATCCTGTCAGCTGAATGGCAAAGGCCGTGCTATATTACAGAGACTCTAAAGTTTACTTATACCGACGGTTGATGGACTTTTTAAAGCACCATCCTCTCTCTGCTACCAAGTGAACTGTGTTCACCCAGCCCTTTAAGATGAGTAGCAATGACCCTCGAGATGGATGGGGATACAGATTTCTATTCATACATCAATAATCAAAATGACTCGGGTATTTTGGCAAAAGGGGAGTCAGTTTTAATAACAAGTATATAAAACAGGGAGTACAACGAACATCACAGTCGTTCAATCCTCTTACCCGACTCATTTTAGTAGAAACGGAGGTTACATTACATAAAATCGTCAATATTGACGTTGACCTGCGTCACTACCTACGCGGCAAACTACAAAAACCTATCGGAGGGAGTGATTGGTTCTAAATGAATGTCTAAGCATACGTTCCATATCAGTATAAAACCGTGAAGAAAAGTGATAAGGTGTTTAACATCAGGTGGGGCAGCTAAGCCCTCCCTAAAACATGGCCACTATGAACGTCACTAAATACACAATGCTCCATTGGCTACACAAACTATAGGACTCTTGATCACACGGTCCTCTATAATTGGTTGGCTTCTAATCCCCATCAGTACTTTTACACCTACGTTTAGCAGCACGCAGACTGAACATCCAGGTGTTAGTGGGCTCATCTAGAAACTAGCTTCCCACCAATTATTATATCAATCCATCATCACCTCAACGGTCCAGTGTCAATTAGTGCTTTGAAGTTTGGCCTCGAGTTTGTACTGCGCTCTGAGAATTTTAAGGAGTGTAGGCACAGCGGGCCTAGTGCGTAGGTGTGACCACCTCGTCCTTCCAATTTCTTCCTTCCACGTAACTGGACACCATGAAATCGAGCTTTTCGTGTATTTAATATTCTTTTTAATAGTCCTCTGATGTATTTTGTTTTGCTCAAGCTTCCTGGACAGGAGCACCTTGTTCCTTCACACAATTTGTAGTCAGTGTCAGCCAAGTACTGTTTGATAAGACTTTTGGCTTCCTGGCTCATCCTATCGCCATCTGCTTTGCAATTAAAACTTGCTTTTAACTGTAACACACTGGAGTGAGGCCTTCTTATTCATGTTCAGTACTGCTTTATAACGTACAATGGAAACATCGATCTTTTATTTGTCCATATGCATCTATAGAGGTATATATATTGGCGCTTGCCGCGGTCTATCTATTATAAGCTTAGAGCTAGCTACACAATCACTTTGCTGCTTGCATTTCAATTGCATCTGTACACATGTAAGCTGACTTGATGCCTTCATCTGTTTCAGCAGCATAAGCTTCTTCACGCTGAACCCAAGATGTCACTTATCCTTGTTGCTTTCTTGATGCCTTATAGAATATCTGCATTCTCTGATCTCTGCATCGCTTCCAAGGCTGTCACAAGGTGTGGTGAGGCCCGGGGCAAAAAATCTGGTAAGGCCTCCTTATGATTATTTGCACTGGGCCAGAGGCAGCACCACCGCAAACAGGAGACATGGAAAATATCCCCTTGAGTTTTTGTTTGGAGGAACCGAAATATGGTTTATTCCTACAACTACGAATCAACTACAGCAAAGTTAGGTATCTCTTCTGAAGAAAGGTTTATGTCAGACTAACCTTTGTATCATATGCATAAATATGTATAGGATGGCATGCCGACGTGTGGTGCAAGGCGCCAGCATTAAGGATGGTCCAGCCCCTGTATGCCTATTAAAACACACATCATACACAGTGACATGTACAGTGCTGAGGGAGCCCAAACCAAATAAGGGTTGCTTGAGAGAGGTTTTCACTCCCGAGAAAATGTTTGAAACATTGGGTTAAAATGGTGCATTTTACATCACTTTCTTTGCAAAATTGGGTAGAAAGACATACAGTATGCAATTGGTGTTGTATGGCAGCACATGGGAAAACCAATAGTACAAGTCACCAACCACGGACAGGAACATTTTCAAATGCATTTCATGCCGCCTTTGCCCGATACATATGCCAGTATAAAAATATGTTAATGCTGGTTGTTCCCATGCATGTCCATGCAGGCTGCACCAATATATGCCAGTATTACCCCATATGGACTCCCAGAATGTATATCCAGGCTGGCTGCACATCAGTGTTATTACTGGCTAGACTGGCCTACATTCAATGTGGTCCAGATTAGCCAAGTAGTAACATTTAAATTTGCCCTACCCTTGATGCATGGTCCTGTGCATCAGGGGTGAGCAAAACACGCATTTGCAATGGCAACAGTTCGGGCTTTCATGTAGGCATGGGAAAGGTACTGCTGTATTGGAATTAAATGACCATCAATAGCAGCTGGTGCAAAATGGTTTGAGAACCTTCCCAACTAATAGCAGTTCCTGGAAAATGCCTAATACTTATGCACACGCCAAAACTGTTGGCTTTGCCAAAGCTTGTTTCTAACAGGAATTCGGTAGAGGACCTGCATGGTACTTTTAAATAAACTCACTGAAGGCAGACCTGGTCAAGACATTTTTATTACACCAGTGGTGTGTTCACAGTGCCCATTAAGTCATTCACTCTAAGAAGACTCTTTTGAGAAAACACTGGCAGGCACTTTGAGTGTAAAGTTTGACAGTGAGGCTTGAATAAAGCTAGCTCAAAGTGCTGCCATCAGGCGGTCTTCTTTTTGGGGGGGAGGTGACGGACTGGGTGGGAATTGCCATAGTTATTAGCATGGCCATAGGCAGTCAATGGGGGTAGAGGGAGGTATCCAGACAACGCCTACAAGCTTTGTGCCATTTCCCCCTATCTGTACTCTAATGCAGTAGTTTTGACTTATATGTGGTGCACCTAATAGGTAAAACTAAAAAGGATGTCACGGTCTATCACCTGAATGATTAATCTTGAGGATGTTTACGTCTGCATTGTTGAGAGTTGCCTGCCTTAGGTTAAAAAAGCTGTGTATAAAAAAGCACTGCCCTATAAGAAAAAACAAATGTCTTGGCCTTAAAGTCAAAAGCACTTTGCAGTCTGAACTTAAATTTGTACTGTTCATGCGGGTATTTTAAGCCAGATGAATGCAGCGTTGTTAGCTAAAAAGTACAGCTATGTGGAAATGTCACACATGAGCATAGGCTCTTGCGACAGGACATGTTTGAGGTGGCTTAATTACTGGCCCTATGGTGCCCTTGCAGTGTTTTCATTTCATCAAAACAAAACTTGCTGCTGGTTGTAGTGGATACTCATCTTTATTTTTTGTCAGAATAAACACAATCGGACTGGTCGGCGGAAGGAGAATTTATGGTCAACAATCACTGTTCCCAAACTTCGCAGCTGGAAATGCAGCGAACGCAAGAACCTCACACAACAACCTTGATGAGGCTGAAGATGTTTCTGTGCTTCTGGCAGCCGCGAGGCCCCGCCTAGGCGTGAGGCCCGGGGCAGGTTGCCTCTACTGCACCGCCTCGTGACGGCCCTGTTCACTTCTGTGTGCGTCATCTCTTTCTCTGTGAAGTCACCATTCATTCTTGCCTTCCATCTGCTCTGCTTCTTCAGGAATCTCATTCAAATGGCCATCATATTGTCTTGCATGCAGCTACAGTTTTCTCAATGGGTACCTTGCCTCCCAGATTCTCTTAGGTACTGGGACTCTTATGGGTATTGCAAAGAGTCACACGTTCTGCTCTTTGCTAATTCAATTGTTCCACATACGTCACATACTTTGGTTCCCATTCTATAGGTAATATGGGCGGGGCATTTGGAGAGGGAGTACGTGACTCCTCCTCTACACCAGCTTACAGATATGATTGAACAATTCCTGACATCTGAGAGAGTGCTAAGCAGATGTTTAGGATCCAGCAGATCAAAAGCTGCGGAAAGATCAAGGAGGACCAGGAGTCCAATCTTACCCTGGTCCATCATCTCAAGTATATTCGTCGGCAAGTCTATTAGAGCGGTCTCTGTGCTGTGTTCTCAGCAGAATCCAGGTAGTTTACTGTGGACGATGGATCCTGATTCACAGTCGGCTTGCAGTTGATTAGTGACTACCTTATCCAAAACTTTCAGTAATTAGTTAGAATTGGTAATTGGCCTTAGATTTTGGATCAAGTCCATCCTTTTTTTTTAGCAGGGGGGTGATGGTGACAACCTTAATAGCCTCTGGAACAGAAAAGTAATCAAAGGAGGAATTGACAAAACGAGTGAAGAAAGAAGTGAATATGTCTTTGTTCTCCAATACCAGTTTTGTTGGGTGAACATTTTATCTACAGGACGTTGGGTTCATTGAGGACAGAATTCAATCCATAGCTTGCTCTGAGATATGTTTAAAGGAAAATGTACCTTGTCCATCTTGTAGTCTGGACATAGGAGGAGATGGGGAGTGACTAACCACATCAGGTTTAAAGTCCTTTTTGATTTTATCATGGGCTGTTTGGAGTTTGTTGGCGAAGGCAAGCTGGACCTTTTCCCAGTCCTGATCAGTGGGATGGATTGGTTGGAGAAAAGCCTTGGGGCTTTCAAGAAGTTTCAGGATCTCAAATAATTTCTTGGAGTTATTTTCCCCCCCAGTTATTTCTTCATTAAAGAAGTTCTTTTGGCTTCGATGATTTTGAGCATGTATGCCAATTCCAGAGATTTCCATTTGGCCTTGTTTTCAGCGGTAGGATTTTTTAACCACGCTTGTTCGGTACTTCTATTCTGTTTTTTTCTAAAATAGAAAGGTCGAGGGAATACCAGTTTTTATGGTTGGGATTTTCCCTCACCGATTTCGTCCTAAACCAGAGCGACTAGATTCAACATTTTAGTCCAGACGTGGTTGTAGTTTTCAATGAAGATTTCAAGAGGGTCTGAACAGCCTGCTGGGGACATTATATTGAGGAGACAGCTCTGGAGATGAAAGAGTTTGATTTAAAAGAAAATCTGATTATATACTGTTTCAACAGGTTAAAGATGTTTTTTGGGAACACCCTCTCAGAGAATAGTGAAGTCTACCACGTAATGGTCCGACCATATACATGGCAAGGTGTTTTTCATTTCTAGCTTCAGGTTTTGAGAAATCCCCCAGTCCAGGGTATTATCTGATTTGGCTATGGGTTCCCCTTTGCTCTCTCACCTCCCTATCCCCTTCCATCTCTCCCCTTCAGTCCCCTGTTCTCACTTCCCTGTCTTCACCTTTCTTTCATTCTTTCAGTTTCCCCTTTGATCTCTATCCCATCCATTTCTCCTTCCGTCTCTCCTCTTCAGTCCCCTGTTCTCTCTTCTCTGTCTTCACCTGTCTTTCATTCTTTTAGTTTCCCCTTTGATCTCTACCCCATCCATATCTCCTTCCGTCTCTCCTCTTCAGTCCCCTGTTCTCTCTTCTCTGTCTTCACCTGTCTTTCATTCTTTTAGTTTCCCCTTTGATCTCTACCCCATCCCTATCTCCTTCAGTCTCTCCCCTTCAGTCCCCTGCTCCCTCGTCCCTGTCTTCACCTGTCTTTCCTTATTTTAGTTTTCTCTTTATTCTAATCCTCCCTGGCTCATTCAGTTTCTCCACTTCGGTCCCCTTTTCTCTTACCTGTCTTCACCTGTCTTTCATTCTTTTAGTTTCCCCTTTGCTCTCACATCCTTCCTATCTCATTCAGTCTCTCCCCTTCAGTCCCATTCTTTCTTGCCTGTCCTCTACTGCCTGTCTTGACCTGTCTTTCATTCTTTTAGTTTCCCCTTTGCTCTCTCACCTGCCTTTTGTCCTTTCGTCTCCTGTTCTCTCCTCCTGTCTAACACCTTCACTCCCTTGTTCTCTCTTCCCTCTTCACATGTCTTTCATTTTTTTAGTTTCCCTTTTGCTCTCTCAACCTCAATATCACCTTCAGTCTCTCCACTTCAGTTCCCTGTTCTCTCTTCCGTCTTAACCTGTCTTTCCTTCTTTTAGTTTCCCCTTTGCTCTCGCACCCTCCCTATCTCCTTCCCTCTCTCCCCCTTAAACCCCTGTTCTTTCTACCCTGTCTATGCATGTCTTTCCTTCTTTTAATTTATTCTTTGCTCTCTCCCCCTCCCTATCTTCTTCCATCTCACCCCTTCAGTCCCCTGGTCTCACATACCTGTCTTTCTCACCTGTCTTTCCTTCTTTTAGTTTCCTCTTTGCTCTATCACCCTCCCTATGTCCATCAGTCTCTCTCCTTCAGTCCCCTGTTCTCTCCTCCCTGTCTTCACCTGTATTTCATTCTTTTTGTTTCCTCTTTACTCTCTCCCCCTTGCTCTCTTGCACTCCCTATCTCCTTCCATCTCTCCCCTTCAGTCCCCTGTTCTCTCCTCCTCGTCTTCACCTGTCTTTCATTCTTCTTCTTTTCTCTTTGCTCTCTCCCCCTTGTTCCCTCCCCTCCATTTCTCCTTCTGTCTCTCCTCTTCAGTCCCCTGTTATCTCTTCCTTGTCTGCACCTCTCTCCTTCTTTTAGTTTCCCCTTTGCTCTCTCACACTCCCTATCTCCTTCAGTCTCTCCCCTTCAGTCCCCTGTTCTCTCCTCCCTGTCTTTGTCTGTCTTTCATTCTTTTAGTTTCGCCTTTGCTCTCTCTACCTTGATCTCTCCCCTCCCTATCTCCTTCAGCCTCTTCCCGTCAGTCCCCTGTTCTCTCCTTCCTGTCCTTTTTTACCTGTCTTTCCTTCTTTTAGTTTCCTCTTTACTCTCTCACACTCCCTATCTCCTTTAGTCTCTCCCTTTGAGGCCCTGTCCTTTCCTTGCTGTCTTCATTTGTCTTTCCTTCTTTTCCTTTTCTCTTTGCTCTCTCCCCCTTGCTGTCTCACCTCCCTGTCTCCTTCAGTCCCCTGTTCTCTCTTCCCTGTATTTCCTTCTTTTAGTTTCCACATTGCTCTCTCACCTCCCTTTCTCCTTCACTCTCCCCCCTTTTGTTCTTGTATTTCTCAATTCTCACCCGCCCCGACTTTCCCATACTCCCTGTCCCTCTCCATCGCTGTCCTCTCGCTACCCTCTTCCCCTCTCCTGGTCGCTATTCACTCTCCCCTCTTCCTTTCCTTCTTCCCTGTAATGTCATGAACTAAACTTTCCTCTTGCCCCCTCTTTTCCCCCTTTTTTTCTTTCTCCGCTCTGAGGCCCTTTCCCTCTCCTAACCTTTTCCCTTTCTCTGCTACCCTCTCTTTCCCATCGTCCCCTCAATGCCCCCAGCTTTGTTTCACTCCTTCCTTCTCAATCCTGCACCCTCTTCTCTTCCCACCTCCTGACCACCGTTGGACCTTTGAGGGGAGCTCCAGTTTCTATCTCCAGTGCCTGCTCCGCTTATCTCACCCTTCACTCTGCTCCGGTCCGCTTCTGTCTCTCCTTCTCCGGTGGGGGTATCTCCTTACCCTACCCCCTATAGAGTACCCACTGCTGCTATGGCCCCTCAGTTAAATGTCCCCTGCTTTGCTCTCTCCTCTGAACCTGAGTGGGCCCTTTAAGACGAGGTAACAGTATCTGAGATGGATGGGGGTGCAGATCTTCTTCATACATCAATAATCAGACCGACTCAGGAAGTTGGCTAACATTATCTGTTGTAATAACAATTCTTTAAAACAGGGAGTACAATGGACATCTACGGACGCTGCACAGCGCGCTCAACAAGTTCTCGAAAACATTTAATAAAAAACACAACTTTATACTAAAACTCATCATAAGTGACGTCATACTACGTGGCAAAATAAGAAAACCTACTAGGGGATATGATAGGCTTAAAAGGAACATCTACAAATACTTTCTATGGGGTTGTAATTGGGTCTCTAAAGTCAGGTGGACAGCTAAGCCCATCCCAAGTACAAGTCATCTTCCGTGTAAGACTAATACAAGTTATTCTATTGGCTTCTCAAACTATAGGGCTCCTTGCTACGTGGCCCTCTACAATTGGTTGGTATGTTTGTACCCTTCTGGAATAATCCACTCGCTAGCAGCACGGAAGCTGATACCCCAGGTGCTGGGGGGGTTGGCCTGGTCATGCCCCCCCAACCAATTAGCCCAACATCCATCATCACTCCTGCGGTCTGCATTCAATTAATATGTTTAAACTTGGCCTTGTGAAGGCTCACTGTGCCTGAGAATAAAAGGGAGTGAGAGCATGGCCTTATCTTCTGGTCTCGGTGTAGCTCGCCCCAAAGTCTATTTTCATCTGACCATGTGACATGAGACCACGTTTCGAGCTCCTTCATTTCTTTTATTACTATTAAATGAAGAAACCCTGGCACGTCTAGTGTTTTTCCATTACACCTCAAACAGGAGCTCAGCTCGCTTCTCGCATTCATTGTATCTTCTCGAGTAGATAACCAGGCTCTCAGCGGCCCGGAAGCTAGACACTGATCCAAGCAAGCCTTCTCGAATCGTCCTTCGCCGTTAGCTATTCTATTCTGCTGCGCCACACTTCCAGCCCTTTCATTCACTGGGTCCAAGTTTGCTAAAGTGCGTCATGGAACATCCAGATTCTATACATTCCTATATATATATATTGGCGCATCGCCGCAATCTATTCACTACGTATGGCCAGCCTCATGATTACTTTGTCTACTTGCGTTACTGCGGCGTCTGTACAATTTTTTGTTTTGTTTTTTTAAACTGGCCCAGGCGTGGGCAGAAACTGGCCCCCACTCCCCAGGGACGATTTTGGCCCAGTCACGGGCCGAGAGGCTGAGGGGCCAATCCGACCCTGCCTACGAACAAGCCAATGTTAGCTGATAAAGAAAATCCATTAAAAGTGAACAATACACCTCAAACTGACAAAATGTTGAAGGCTGTACAGTTACAGGCAATACCACAAAATGGTTATGCCCCCCCGTTGAATAGGCCAGCGGTACTTAGCCTATTTCTTAATATTGTCCCCTTGCGAGTAATAGTTTCCGAAGATATACAACTTGTTCATCAAGTAGATCAAAGCCAAAATAACATAACAAATGTCAAATGTCAAATCTATTGCCCTATTAGAGTATGTTATGGCATACCAAGGTGCACTCTTTAAAATGGGTTATATCAGTGCTATATCCGAAATCCCTGTGAGTAAGTCACAATTAATAAGTAAACCACTAGAAACAAGAATGGGTAAAACTCAGATTGAGACCTTAAGAAAGAACAATGATTTAAGGAGTTCAAATGGGCAGGGTGTGACAGTAAATCCTAATATCTGTAGTCAATGTGCTTGTAGTAACAAAACTCAAGGTGTCAATCCTCTGATTGATCTAACTGCCAATTGTGACGGAGGTTCTGAGCATCCCAAAACTTGTATTGCCCCTCGGCAGACCAATCTTATACATCCTGAGCGAAATGTAGTAGAGCAAGGGTATTGGCAATGGCTACCCACAATTTTTAAAACACATATCGCGCAAATGTCTCGATGACATCCAGATACTATTGACTTGGAATACTAGAGGATTTGCCCATATATTTAGCAAAGAAGGGTTAATATCCCACTTAAGTAACTTCTCCCTGATCGCACTGCAGTAGACCTGGTTATGCGATCACGTTGAATTTGATGGTCGTGCCACAATTACTAAATTAGCCACAAAAGGCATAAAGGAGAGACCTAAGGGTGGGCTACTAATATCGGTTGCTACCCCCATGGAAATTAGATGAAACCCCGAGCCAGAACTGAACAATTGTATAGAGACCCTAAAATCCTCCCCCTAATCAAATGGGATTCATTAAACACTCAAACAGAGCATATAACCTGTTGATATTGATATCCTCAATTGAATATGCGTGGGAGAGAAGAAATACCAAAGTTTATACAGCTTTCATTGATTTCTCTGCTGTGTTTGATACGATTCTAAGAGGGAGATTATGGAAAAAGCTTGTGGATCTAGACATACCAGCTCCTCTTCTGAAGATGCTAATGTTCCTATATACAGATACTTCAATTAGAATTAGGTTAGATGGTGAAGGGGGTTTAACAGCACCCATTAGTACCCGGTGTGGTGTTAAACATGGTTGTGTGGTTGCTGCTACCCTCTTTAATTTGTACTTGTCAGATATGGGGCTGGAATTTATCTCTCCTCTATTATGCCCAGTGAAGATTGGTCGCTATGCCCTAAATTGGATTGCATATGCCGACAATTTGGTTTTAGTTGACCATACTCCAAAGGGTATCCAGTCCCTTGTAAGATCTCTTGATATATATGCACAAAAAAAAAGCCTGGTAATAAATATAGAGAAGAGTAAGACCATGACATTCTCCCCAAAACCACATAAAGGTTGCATCTATCCTTGTATGCTAAATGGAGCGAAATTGGAGAATGTTGACGCCTATAAATATCTAGGGTTGCATCTACAGAGTGACCTAAAATGGCAGAAACATTGGAATGTGACAAAATACAAATGTAACCAAGTACTCAATATGATAAATCGCTTTGATTGTAAACAGGGTGGCATGTCCTTTGAGAAGGTTTTGCTTTTATATCTGAACAAAGCGCGCTCCATTATATTTTATGGGATCGAAATATGGGGAGCAAACCTCACAGCTGTGTTGAGACGATATGAAGCAGGTGCTCTCCGTAAGCTGCTTGGACTACTCGCGTCTCTGCCAGTTGAATTGTTATATTTGGAGATAAAAATGTCTGTAATCACATACCATGTAATTAGAAAAATCATCGAATTTTGTGATAAAATGTTGAAAATTGGAACAGAGGCTATGATTGGCGAATTTGTGGACATATTCTGCTGACTTGAAAGCTACCTTAAATTGTGTACGTTGGGAAAACTGTTATGCATCTGTATAAAATAGTAAGAGGGATGTTGGGGTACCAGAACTGATGGTGCAATTTATATAATAAAGAGCCTCGTGAAACACAAAATTTATGATCGAAGCGAAGAGCAGCATTTGATTACCCTGTATGCGACAAAAAAATCATACCACCTTTTGTGAATATATTTTGAAGAAAGATATCAGGCCTCAATGTATAACAGCCTACCCAAATAGTGCTATAGCATGGCAATATATAAGGCTTAAATTCAATGTGAGCTGTGCATTATTGCCCGAGGGTCCCCAGCATGCGATACCATGCAGCAGACGATCTTGTAGGCTCTGCGGTACTGACATCATTGAGAGTCTCGAACATCTGATATTAGACTGTGAGAGCTTAGCTTAGCTGCCTGGGAAATATTTAAAACAGTATAACAATAGCATTTGTATAGACAATCTCACTGAGATATAGCCAGCATTTCTTAAAGGATGCGATTTTAATTTGATATTTTACACAGTGAACTTTTTATTGGAAGTGTACTGAAATCAAAAAGATATTGAAAAAGATGTAATATCGATCAAGTACTTTTTAGTCACCTTTTATTGTATTAAAATTGTTGGACATTCTTGGAAAAATGTATACGATAAAGTATACATGTTTTTTATGATGTAATGGAATTTAATATAAATTAGCTGTATCGTTGTTGTTTTTATATGTTGTACACACTAAACTCTGTTGCTATACATGTATTAAATAAATAAATTAATTACTATGGTTGCAGAATTCTCAATGGCGAACGCGGCGGCTGCCAACAATTGTTCGCAAGGGAAGTGACCGCTCATTACTGGGTCCAAAGTCCCACTGTAATATGCTAAAGGCTTATACCCAAATGTGGTTCTCTGTGTGAGTACTGCTTGGATAACTGTTCCATTTGTATGCAAGAATAAAATAATAAATAATCAGAATAATTTGGAATCCCCAAAAGTGGTGCTGTACATATCCCCTTTTTCAGTTCTTCAAACCCCTCCTCCATTTCCTCAGTCCGTTCAATTTTTTCCTGATTCACTTGTGCCTTTTTCAGGGCTTGCAACAATGGTCTTGTGTAAGAACTATAATTGAATACCCATGTTCTAATATGATTGCACAGTCCTAAAAACTGTTGCATTTGCTTTATTGTGTGTGGTTTTGCTGTTTTTAAAATTGCCTCAGCTCTTTCAGGAGTAACCTTCCTTCCTTCATGTGAGATGAACTGTCCTATGTACAGCACCACTTCCTGGCAATACTGCAATTTCTCTTTGTCCACTTTATATCCTTTCTCTGCTAAAATAATCTTTAGCTGAATTGAATCTCATCTGCACCCCTCTTCCGATGTGCTGCAGACTAAAATGTAATCTACCTATTGCAGCACGACACTTGGCAAATCAATATTGCATACGTCCATCTGCAGGACCCTATTGAAAATCGATGGAGACTCACAATACCCCTGGGGCAATCTTGTAATTTTCAGCTTAACATAAATTACGTCAGATCTTCAGAATCCTTAGGTAACAGGATTGAGAAAAAAACATTTTTTAAGTCAATCACCATGAAATATCGCGACTCAATTCGGATACTACATAGAATCATTGACGGATATGGAACTAGAGGAAACTCTGCCTCTACAATCTGGTTAATCGCCCTCATGTCTGGAATTAAACCCCACAACCCCCCTTTGATTTTTTTTATAGGGTACACTGCGGTATTGCTTGGTGACTCTGATGTCACTAAGATGCTTTGATCCATCATGGCTGATATAGTCTTAAATTCCCTCATCTGCCTCTCGACACATGGGGTACTGTCTTGCTCAAGGTAAAATTGCTCTTGTCTTCAGCTTAATCTTGACTTCTCCCAACCCTTTTAATAGGCATACGTCATAAGGGCCCGTAGTCCATAAAGAAGTTGGCACTTTTTCCATATCGTCATTAAAAAATGCGGGATGCTGCCACACTATCATCTTTTTATGTGGGATCTGTCATCTCTCTGTCCAGATCCAATATGTAATGCTCATTTCAAACACTACTTCGTCAGCTGACGGGTCGTCTGTAAACATATCCTTGTCAGTGACGTCAGTCAATCTATACCCTTCCCCAATAGCAATCACTGTTCTCCATGGTCTACCGTCATCATCAAACCCTTCAAGCATTGCCAACTCCTCTCGCACTACAGCTGCCTGTAACTCTAAGGGAAAAATCTGTTTCCCCCCTTCAGCCATGGGAATCTATGGCCTGAACAAGAATTCATCAGGTATTCTCATAACCTTGGCCACTAAACCCGGGAGCCATGTTAATAAAATGCATACCCCATAATGAAAGATTTCTTGCTCTAGTGGTGCCCCTAGCCTGGCTATTTGTCCTGTAAATGCTATGATGAATTTGCCCACATTTAAATAATGCATTCCTGGTGTTGAACACACTATGCCTTCATCAGTGAAGGAAATTGTCATATTTAGCTTTGTCATAAAATCTCAACCCAGAATATTAACCAGTGTCTGTTTAGAAAACAACAATGGAACAGACATGTCACATTCTCCTATAGCGACTGGACATTTCTCAGTAAAAGGAACTCTACTTGTAGCTCCTGAGAACCCTTGAGCATTCATGGCATTACCCGATAATAAACATTTTCCCTCTCGTATGCATGAGCAGGTTGCCCCAGTGTCTACTAAAAGAGAAAAGGATGTGCCTCCTATTGTGACGTCAACTCTTAGTTCCACTTGAGGATTAGGTGTCACAGATAGTACTGAACACATCAAGTCACACAGCGAGCTGTCCTATTGTGGGTACATACCGATTCCCGTACCTGTAAAAGTATCTCCACCCGGGACAGTGACACCCCCTATCCTAGGAGTCAACACCTGTCCTGTGATTGCGCTCTGCTGTATCTGCATGGGTGTGTGCTACAACTGCCTTTGCGGCAGATTCAATTGTGCTTGCTGTGGTTGCAAAGCCTCCTGTGCTGGCAGTGCCTGTGTTTGATACACTCTCTGATCTTGGGTGAACCCGCCCCTGCTTTGTGGGCTATATGCTGGAGGATAAGCTGTTACCCCTCTTGAGAATTGCCCTTTCTGTACTCCCACATGTTTGAACGATGTGCCCTGTCATTCCACATGTCCAACATAGAGGAGGGAAACTTCTAACCTGCCCATTCTGCATGCCTTGATTACCGCCTTGGTTATTTTGAAAACTTCCTTGATTACTCTGAGAGTTTCCCTGATTATTTTGAAAGCCTCCTCTTCCGCGGAAGCCTCCCCTGCCTCTTGGTATAAATCCATTCCCTCCTTTCTCAAACTGCCATTGGTTATTCACCTGTGGCGTACCTGATACATGCTGTGACCCTGGCCCTTATCCACCAGTCAGCATCGTCCCTTCTATAGCATACTTTGACAGTTTTTTCTTCACTAACTAGCTTCCTCGAACTTCCTAGCATCCTCTCTCTCAATGATGTGCGATGGTCAGCTGTATTTCTGGACATGGTTTCGCTTCGATACTCACCAGCTTCTTGAGCTGTCTGTGTACTTGGTCTGGCAACCCCTGACATAAAATATGATAGAATACAGGTATTGATTTTCCCCATGGCTCTCGAGTTTCCAAAGACCACTGCTCTTGTAAATTTTGAATGTAAGCAAGTGGATCTTCCCCTTCCTGCCTCTTACATGCCCTTATAGGGCCCATATCTGACATAGCAGGATATTGTGCTCTGAGCGCTTTCCAGACTGCCGCTCTATAATTATGAAACGGTGTGCCTTCATGTGCTGTGTTCTGTGCTGTGATACTTGCATACCCTGCTCTCATACAAATGTCATCAGCCCTCTCTCCAAGGATACATGTTAGAAGACCCTTAATGTCCCCTATAGCCAACGTGTTTCCACCTGTCATTTTTTCTAGTTCATAGATCAATTTCCCGGCACCTGAAGTCAAACTCGGGAATTTTCACCTTAGATTATCCTTTTCCATTTGGGGCCACGGGATATTGTACAGTCTGGCCCCTCCTTTTTCTAACAAGGGAAACTGTGAAATCTCAAAATCACAATCGGCTTCCATCGTCTGCCTATGCGTAGTAGGGACAATGGTTCCCGATCGCCTTCTTCCTGGTAATGACCTTAGTCTTCTCACTTATGGTGGCGAATCCCCTCTTACACTATGGGATCGCCCTTTAGGTCGATCTCGCTGCGCCATAAATTCTGGCACCCTCGACTTAGGTAGGTCCAGATCCGACCATCTAACCTCTTTACCTGCTGAAAAATATCCCTCGGAACCGCATACACCAGCTCCCTCCACCCCACGGAAAGTTTCCCTGATTTCGTCTGACATGTCTTGTCCCCAAATCGTGTGGCTGTCCTCTTTCTCATCTCTATTTAGAGTCAGTCCATCCAAAGACAAAGCTCTGTGTTTGAAACTAAACAAGCTTCCCTCCTTACCTCGTGACTGGGAAATCTCAAATCAATCATCTTTCCCTTTATTTTTTAATTCACCTTTTGTCCTCATCTCTCAATAAACCTTGTCAATTTTATCTCCTATATCTCCTATCTCAAAATCCTCCTCTAGGTTTACCCTGAGGGGCCCTGACATCGGTTCTTGCAATGGGAAGAGCTCCTCTATGTCCTCCCATGCTACTACTGGATTTGTTCCATTAGCTCTTTTTCAATGCGATCAATGTCGCATACTCTCTGTCTTCTCTTTCGTTCCATCTCCTGATCAAATGCCTTTCGTTCCTTTGTTTCATCTCTAACCCTCTCTTCCTCCTATCTCTTAGCGTCTCTCCTCTCATTTGCTCTACGTGCCTCTTTGTCTTTGCATTCTTTTCTTTCTCAATTTCTGTTCTTCATCTTCCTTTCTCTTCTTTTCTAGCCTATCTCGTTCTTCGATTGCTCTCTGGCTGTTATAATATTTTCTTTGTTCCTCTGTCCTTTCTTCCTTTCTTAACTGCTCTTCCAGATACAGTTGCCCTCATCTCAGTATACTCTTCTTTTTAGCCTCGTCTTCTCTTAATTGTTTCTCTTGTTCCCTGTATTTTTCATTTTGCTTATCTTGATCTTCCCCTTGCTGTACTTCCTCAATGCTCTTCCCATCAGGCTTGCGCACTCCACCCATCCATTCGTTCTGTATGAGCTCTATCCTGGCAGCTTTATCTTTTTCTCCTTTCCTTCTCTTTATTTCCTGTTCTATAGCTAGAGTCAAAGCTGGTCATTCACTTCTCTCTTTGTCCTGTTGGACTTTAGAGATCACATCCCTTTCTGGAGTTTTTTCTGGACTTTCGTCACTACTATACGCAGGCAGCTTATGCGTCGGATTACTGTATCCTGCAGCTGCCTTAAGCTCTCTTAATGGATGTACTCCTTCATCTTTCGTACTGTCATCATTTTCTTCAAGCGTGGAAGGGGGCACAGAAGGCTTGTCGCCCCCCACTTTAAACTGGTTAAGCATCCTGTCTTCAGGAGGCTCGTCTTCCCTTTCCTCCTGGTACATCTTCCAAAGCTCTAAACTAGCTAACCTTTTTTCTAACTTCTTTCCTGTGTACGCTGCGTGCAGTTATGTGGTCATGTGTTGCAAAACTGCTTTTGCCAGTGATCCCCCTTGTGACCATGGCATGAACAATTTATCTGCAGTGCCCTTAACCCATTCTGCACTATATTGTTTAAGCTTGGGTGTGTGTTTTGGCAGCTGTTTGCACAGGTGTATAAGTGCAATAACATCTTTCATCATGAAAAGTCACAATTGACGTTATTTTACACAGAAAATACTTTTTCAGAAAAATAACACAAAATGAGCATGCACCAATCATCATAGCTCCAATCCTCTATGTCTCACTTTACTTTAGTCTACTTATTTTGGTCAATATCTTTATCAACTAAATAAATAAAAATCTACTCTCAGCCTTTTACCACACTCTATAGGTTGTCGCTCTTCGACATTTCACCATTTTCTTTATCACATATAATATATACAATTACACAGACAGACAGACTGGCCAGCCCACATATACTTCCACCAATGCTCCTCGTGGCTACTCTCGCCCCTAATAATGACTCAGATTGGAGTGAGAATTGTCTTCTCTCACAAATCTATTTGTGTGCAGCCTAGTTTGACACGCTCAGGTTTTAAGACAAATTTCTTCTAGACGTCCCTGGATGTAGGATTCTGGACGTATCTTCATGGATCGCTCCTCGTCCACAACTAAATACTTCTACTTGACGCTCTTCGTCATTACCTCAAATACTTACCCCCATTATCACTTTCCTCATTTAATACACAGTTGTGCTTTGCCAGCTCTCTTAATCTACTCACCATTTGCTTTACAGCTCCTGACCCTCGGGATCTTCTCCTACTCAACATACCACCTTAGCCTTCGGTCCGCTCAGCTGCCTGTAGAAACCGGGAGGGGAATTCCGTGAAAGAGGGACCCATCCCACCTGCTTCGTTTTCTTGCAAGATTTTGTTGTGGCCGCTATCCACAGGAAGCCTTGCAGTCCTCCAGCGAAATGATTTAGGACATTCGATATTTTCGTGACCCTTAAAAATCTACTGGGTCGATGGATCAAAACTATCCTCTGCTACCACGTGAACCCATAGACTTAGGGCCCTTTAAAACAAGGTAGCAATACTTTGAGATGAATGGGGATGCAGAAGTTACTCAAACATCAATAATTAAACCGACTTGGGAAGTTGTCAAAACTTGATGCTGTTGTATTTGCAGTTGTCGAAAACAGGGAGTTACAACGAACATCAACGGACGTTTGCTCGATTTCTCTCAGCGCATCTCATAAAAAACACAACTTTAATAATGAAATTTCAGCATAAGTGATGTCACACTACATGGCAAACTCCAAAAACCTACTTGGGGATGTGATAGGATTACAGGGAACATCTAAGTATACGTTCCATACTGATGGGGGAAGTGATTGGGTTTCTACTGTCTGGTGGGCAACTAAGCCCATGCCTAGTGCAAATCATCTTTCATGTCACTCTAATACTTGACACTTCATTGGTTGTACAAACTATAGGGCTCTTTGATACATGGCCCTCTAACATTGGTTTGGCACCTTTGCACCCTTCTTGAATATTCCACATGCTAGCAGCACGCAGGCTACCATACTAGGTGCATGGAATGTCAGCGTGATCATGCCTCCCCCTCCAATTAGCCCCAAATCTATCATCACTCTTGCGGTCTGCCAGTCAATTAAGCTTTGAACTTGGGCCTTGTACAGGCTCTCTGTGCCTGAGAAATAAAGGGAGTATCTTCTTGGTTTCTTTGTAGCTCGACCCAATGTCTATTTTGATCTGACCACGTGACTGGGAGACTGCATTTTCTAGCCTTTTGCAGCATTTAATTGTATTAAATAGTGAACACTTAATGCCTTCAGTGTTTTTCCATTCCATTTCAAACAGAGGTTTGTTTCTTTCTCATGTTCATGTAACTACTGAATGGACACCTAGGCTCACGGTTGGCCTCGTCGTCTTGGTGCTGGGCCAGCCAAGCCTTTCTTGAATTTCTCTCTCACCATCAGTAATTTTCCAAGTGCGCCACACTGAATAATCTTTCCAATTACTGGGTTTCAGCCTTGCTTAAAGTGCGCTGTGGAATATCCAGGTTCTAAACATTCCTATGTATTATACATGGGTGCATTGCCGCATAACTATTCACTAGGTACCCAGCCTTAAGATTACTTTGTCTACTTGTGTTACTGCTTCTGTACACGTGTAAACTGATTTACATATTCTTCTGCGTTTCCGTAGCATGAGCATCTTCATCTCGCGCTCGAAATATTGTTCATCTTTACCACCTCCTCTTCAGAGCTTATAGAACGTCTATGTTCATCTGCCTCGTGCATCTTTTCCAGGTGTGTCATCATCTGCTCCGCATGACATCACCAGTCTCCTCTTTTACTCATTTTCACACTTCTTCTGGGACTTTGTCCAAAAGGCCATTATTTATTTGTGAATGCATATAAGGTTTTCTTAATGGATACCTTGTTTCCATGATTTTCTGCAGTACAGGCATCCTTACTGGTACTGCATGTGTTTCACTTTCCAGATCCGAACATATAGGCAGCATGGGGGCGGAGCTTTTGGCGGTGGTACTTGACTCCACCTCTACAGTAAGCTCAGAGTATAAAAATGAAGACAGCAAGAAGGAGACTATGAATATCAACATCAGATAGGACCATGAATCTAGCCAAAGAGAAACTCAGTGAGGAAAGAGTTGGGGAACTGCTCCCTCTTCTAATCATTGAATGTGAATTCAATGTCTGACATTTTTTTGCACACCAGCACTTTCTACAGTCCCATAAAAGAGATTCCTGTGGCTTACGAATGTTGGTTATCGCACTCATGCTAAACTATCTATAAAGAGTTTCTGAGGTAAGCCACACTTGCATTTATTTAATCAGAAATCTTAGCGTCCTTCTTCCTCATCATCGATTGAGGTTGCACATGCTGAACTGCTTTTTCTTGTCTTGCTTCCAAATCGGGTGGGGGTGTTCCAGTCTCACCAGCATACAGCTTCAGGTCACCCAAGTGTATTCAGGTGTGCCTTTCTTGAACTTTTACTGCTGATGGAGTGACATTCTCGACAATATATGGTCCACTGAAACGGGGCTCATGCCACTTCCTAGTGAAGTTGTGGATTAAAATGGGATCTCCGGCAAATAATTTAGGTACAGGTAATTCTTTAGATCTGGTTGCTGAATGGTCTTCAGCTGTGTCCTGAGACCGACACCCCTTACGCTTGAGTTTCTCTGAAATGACAGAGATGCTAGCGGTCATACATGTTAAATACACACGTAGCTCAGTTACTAACAATTCTGCTGCCTTAGGGCATCACTTCCAATCCTCGATGGAGGAGTCAGAGGCGTTCTCATCCACCTCCCTGTTATTACCTCATGGGGTTTGAGGTGGTGGTCTGACCCAGACTGATTTCTTAATGCATATAATGCAAGGGGCAGGCAGTACAGCCATCCCTTCTTCAGAGACAATTTAAGTTTAGCAATTCTCTCTTTGAGAAGGCCATTGAGTCTCTCACATACTCCATTTGCTTAGGGTGATAAGCTGAAGAAAACTTAAGTTTTATGCTAAGCAATATGCTAACATTGTCGGATCTCAGCACCTCACATCCTCCCCATCTGAGAAAGTCTTCTCAGACTAAAAACTTTGCAGCGCGAGTCACATCAGGATGTTTACATGGACCAGCTTCAATCCATCTCGAAAAGGGGCACACCACTATCATACACCTATGTCCACTACATACTTGCCGCATATTGACATAGTCAATATGTAAATGCTGAAAAGGACCATTCGATCGAGGAATTACTCCTAGGATTGTTTGTAGTGTGTGCCCAGCAGTAAACTATTGACATACGATGCAATTTACTATATGAAATTCAACGTGTTCTGACAAATTTGGTATGAACCAGTCCTCCGCAATAGTTGCTCCGAGGCTTTCTCTAGTTACATACGCAGGGTAGTACAGCTGTTCAAGCGCTACCCTTAATAAGGCTACAGGCATCACTGGCTTTCTAGTGCTGTCCTGTTGCCACAATGCTTCAGAGGGGGATATAGACCACCCCCTTAATTTCCTTAGTTCTTGCTCTTCTTGAAGAGCACTGCCTTGAATTTCCATTAACTCTGTTTTCGGTAAATGATTAAACCTTTCTTCCATTATTGTAACCATGGTCACTCCCTCTCTTATGTTAGGAGTATCAAAACTCGAGATATCTGAAGAAGTTGCAACCATTTTGGCTTCTTTGTCTGCGGCTTTGTTCCCGCTTGAGATAAAGTCAGTTCTCTTTGTATTTGCTGTGCATTTAACTATTGCAATGGCTGCTGTGAGCTATAGTGCCTTAATAAACCTGTCCAATAATTCAGCGTGTTGCACAGGAGTGCCGTCCGCTCGGAGGTAGCCCCTCCTTTTCCAACGTGCTAACTCTGCATGTACGGTTGATGTCACATAGGTGGAGCCACTGTACACCGTCACTTCCTCTCTTTCGTATTTTTCAATCACAATAAAAAGAGCCACCAATTCCGCCGCCAGTGCTGAAAAATTAGACGGCAGACTTATGCTCGCCACAATTTTGAATTCCCCATTAGCTTTGTGCCTTACCACAGCTGAACGCCTTTCCTCATCTGTTTGATACATTTTTGCCGACTCGTCAATAAAGAGACCCTCCGCCTTCCAGAGCATTCTCCTTCACCCTTGGGATCTCGTCATTGAACTCCTCGTAAATGGAGCAATCACGCACTTGCGCATCCGCTGTCACAGGTTCAGCTACAAGCGTGGCAGGGTTCACTATTCTGCACCTGACTATTTTAATCGCTGGATTCGATATAACTACCTTATATGCAGAAGCCCTCTGAGATGTCATTGTACCCTTAGGTTCAAAACAGAAAACAAAGCATGCTCGACAAATAAAGTCATGGAACACCCCATCACAATGCTTGTAGAGTTCTCAACGGTGAAAGCGGCAGCTGCCAGCGATTGTTTGCAAGGAAAAGTGTCCTCTCATAGCTGGATCTAGGATCCCACTATAGTATAGAATCCCAGGGGTTGGTACCCTAATGTAGTCCTCTGTGTAAGCACTGCTGTCATAACTGTTCCATTTGTGTGCAAAAAGAGGAAGAACTCCTCAGAATAATTGGGAATTCCTAAAACTGGAGCTGTACAAATTGCTTTTTTTAATTCCTTAAACCATCCCTCCGTTTCCTCAGTCCATTCTATTTTCTCCTTGTTCACTTGGGCTTTTTTCAAAGCCTGCAGAAGGGGTCTTGTGTATGAACTATTATCAAATACCCATGCTCTAACATAGTTGCACAATCCCTGGTACTGCTGCATTTGCGTTAGCTTGTGCGGTTTTGGGGTTTTCATAATTGCCTCAGCTCTTTCAGGTGTGATTTTCTTTCCTTCATGCAAGATTAACTGGCCTATGTACAACACTTCCTCCTGACAATATTGCAATTTCTCCTTGTCTACTTTGTATCCCTTTGCCTGCTAGGATAGTCATTAACTGAATCGAATCTTGTCTACACTCATCTTCTGTCATACTACAAACTAAAATGTCATCTACGTATTGCAACACAACACTATTTTCCAATTTAATATTGCCTAGGTCATTCTGCAGGACCATATTAAAGATAGATGGAGACTCACAGTACCCCTGGGGCAAACGGGTACTGTTCAGTTTAGTCTGATGAAACATAAATGACGTAAGGTCTTGAGAGTCCTTATGCAACGGGATTGAGAGAAACACATTTTTGAAGTCAATCACTGTGAAATATCGTGCCTTTGTGGGGGTACTACATCAAATCATCACAGGATTTGGAACTAGAAGAAACTCTGCCTCTACAATCTGGTTAATTGGTCTCATGTTCTGAATTAATCTCCACAACCCCCCTTTCGGCACAGCAGTATTACACGGTATTGACTTATTACAGTATTGACGTCACCAAGATACCCTGTTCCATCATAACTGATATAGCCTTAAAAATGCCCTCATCTCCATCTTGAGACATTGGATACTGCCTTACTCGAGGTAAAATTAATCTTGGCTTAAGCTTAATCTTAACTTTTCCCACCCCCCTCAATAGGCCCACGTCATAGGGGCTTGTAGTCCATAAGGAGGTTGGTCCTTTCTCCATGCCCTCATCAATAAATACTGGGCATTGCCGCACTATCGCCATTTGCAGTAGGATCTCCCTTTCCTCTATTCTGATCCAATATTTAATATTCATATTGAATACTACTTAATCGTCTGACATATCATCTTTAAACATATCTTCGTCTGTGACGTCAGTCAATCTATACCCTTCCCCAATGGCAATCACTGTTCTCCATGGCCTGCCCTCGTCATCAAATCCTTCAAGCATGGCCAGTTCCAAAAACTCATCAGGTATCCTTATAATCTTTCCCACTGAACCATGTAGTCAAGTCAAAAGAATGCGTACCCCATAAAGAAAGTCTTCTGGCTCTAATGGCATTCCTCGCAGAGCTATTTCCCTGTAAACGCCATGATAAATTCGCCCACGGTTAAATGATGTATCCCTGGAGTAGAACACACTATACCTTCATCAGTAGAGGAAATCGTCATATTAAGCTCCATCATTAAATCTTGGCCCAGAATATTGACCAGTGTCTGACTTGAATACAGTAATGGAACAGACATGTCACACTCTCCAATTGAGACTGGTAATTCATGAGCAAAAGTTGTAGCTCAAGAGAAGCCCTGAGCATTCATGGCATTTCCCGATAACGAATATTTTCCTTCTCGTATACATGAGTGAGTTACCCCAGTATCTTCTAAAAAGGAAAAAGATTTGCCTCCTATGGTAACAACAACCCTTGGTTCCTCTTGAGGATTCGGTGACACCGATAGTACTGAACACATCAAGTCAAACTGTGAGCTGTCCTATTGTGTGTACATGCTTGTTCCAGTGCCTGTAAAAGGATTCCCTCCCATGACAGTGACCCCCCTACTCTTAGTGTCAATAACTGCCCTGTGTTTGCACTCTGCTGTGTCTGCATGGGTGCATGCTGTGACTGCCCTTGCAGCAGAATCAATGATGCTTGCTGTGGTTGCAAAGCCTGTTGCATTTGTGGTGCATATGCTTGATACACTATCTGATCTTGGGCAAACCCATCCCTATTTTGTGGTCTATATGCTGGAGGATAAGCTGACCCCTTCTTGAGAATTGCCCATTCTGTACATACCCTTGGCTTCCACATGTCTGTGCAATGTGCCCTGTCATTCCACATGTCCAACATACAGGAGGAAGTCTTCTAATGTGCCCTCCTTGCATATTTTGATTGTCATTCTGCATATTCTGAAACCTGCCTTGGTTATTTTGAAGCCCACCCAGATTATTCTGAAAACCGCCTCTTTCTCTGAAACCCATTCCTCTGCCTGGCAGCGAAAACCCATTCCCTCCTTCATCTGCTTGGCTTTGATTATTCTTCTGTGACATACCCACTGCTTGCTGCATTCCCAACCCTTCTCTGCTTGTCAGTTCTGCTCCTTCTATGGCATACTTTGAAATGTGTTTCTGTACTAACATAGCCTCCTCAAGTTTCCTAGCATCCTCCTTCTTCTTATTTTTCTCTTGCAGCAGCCTACAATGATGCGCTATAGTCAACTGTATCTCTGCCCATGGCTTTGATTTCATTCCCACTAGTTTCTTCAGCTGTCTCTGAACTTGTTCTGGCAATCCCTGACACAGAATGTGGTAAAATACTCGCACTGAATTCCGCCATGGCTCCTTCGTTTCCAAGGTCCACCGTTCCTGAATACTTTGAAGGTAAGCAAGCAGATCTTCGTCATCTTTCATCTTACGTGCCATAATCGCACCCATATCTGACGTATCAGGATACTGCACCCTGAGCGCTTTCCAAACAGCTGCCCTACAATTATTAAATGGCGCTCCATCATGCGCTGTGTTCTGTGCCGTGACACTTGAATAACCTGCTTTCGTCCAAATGTCATCAGCCCTTTCCCCAAGAATGGCTGCTAAGAGATCCGTGATGTCCCCTATGGCTAGAGTATTTCCTCCTGTCATCTTTTCTAGCTCATATATCCATTTTCCCGCATCCACCGCTAAACTAGGGTGTTTACATCTTAAATTGTCATTGTCCGTCTAAGGCCAAGGGATATACTGCGGTCTGGCCCATCCTTTCTCCAATAAGAGGAACTGCGTGAACCCAAATCCTCAATCGTCTCCCATCATCTGCCTATCCATAGTGGGGACAATGGTTCCTGATTGTCTTCTAACTGGCAATGACCTCAGCCTGTTCTCATATGGTGGTGATTCCCCCCCTCTCACTATGCAATCTTCATTTAGGTCGCTCTGGGTATGCGATGGGGTCTGGCATCCTATCTTTAAGTTGGTCTAAATCCGACCATCTCACTTCCTTGTCTGTCTGCAAACATCCCTCAGGACCACATGCACTTTCTCTCTCTTCCCCACAGAAGGTTTCTCTGTTTTCGTCTGACATATCTAGTCCCCAACTAGTATGGATTTAATCCTTTTCATCCTTATTTAAAGTCAGCCTCTCTAAAGACAATGCTCTATGCTCGAGACTAAAAAGGCTTCCTTCTTTGCCTCGTGACCGGGCAACTAGAGATCGATCTCCTTTTCCTCTGCTTCCCGATTCACCTTTTGTCCTCATCTCCTGATAAACTTTATCGATCTTATCTCCGATGCTTCCTATCTCACAATTCTCATCGAGGTTTCCCCTAGATGGTCATGACATTACTCCTTGCGACAGGAGAAACTTCTCTATGTTGCCCCATGATATTCCATCAGCTCATTCTCAATGCGATCAATATCGCGTGCCCTCTGTCACCTTTTTCGCTCCATTTCTTTGACTAATTCCCTTCATTTCTTTGCTTCCCATCTAACTCTTTCCTCTTCTTGTCTTTTCTCTTCCCTTCTTTCATTTGCTCTACGCACTTCCTCTTTTCTTCATCTTTGCATTCTTTTATCCCGTAATCTCAAAGCCACTTCCTCTTCTCTATTTTTGGCAGCTTGTCTTGTTCTTCGATTGGTCTCTGCCTGTTGTCATACTTCCTTTGCTCCTCTGCCCTTTTTTCCTTTCTTAGTTGCTCTTCCTGATATATTTGTTCTCACCTTTGTCTATCCTTCCCTTTATGTTCATCCTCTTTCAATCAATTCCCTTGTTCCCTATCTTTTCTATCTTGTTCGTCTTAATCTTCTCCTTGCCTTACTTCCTCTATACTCTTCCCATCGAGTTTGAGCAGTATCTGCACACTCATCCATTCATTCTGTACGAGCGTAACCTTGTGTCAGCTTTCTCCTTTTCTCCTTTCCTTCTCTTAATCTCTCATTCTATATCTAAGGATACGTTCAGTCGTTTGCCTTTTCCCTCTGTGTCTTGGATGACCTTAAAGATCTCCTTTCCTTTCCTTTAATCCTTTCTTGGCTCTCGTCACTGCTATAAGCAGGCGGTTCCTGTATCGGATGACTAAATCCTGTCACTGCTTTTAGTTCCCTTAATGGATACAATCCTTCATCATTTGTACTATCGCCATTTATATCAGGTGCGGTAGGGGGAGCAGAAGGCTCAACACCTTCCTCCCTACATTGATTAAGCATCCAATCTTCACGAGGTGGATCTTCTCGTTCCTCCTGGCACATTTTCCAGAGCTCTAAACTAGCTAACCTCTTTTCCAATTTATTTCCTGCGTAGGCACCGTGCAAGTATGTGGTCATGTGTTTCAAAACCGCCTTTGACGGCGATCCCCCTTGCGGCCATGGCATGAACATTTTATCTGCGGTACCCTTAACCCATTCCGCTCTATACAGTTTGAGGTTGGGTGCGTGTTTTGGCCGTTGCTTGCACAGATGCATCAGTGGAGTAACATCTCCCATCATGATGAGTCTCAATTGACTGTCGATACTTACCGTTGATTTACACAAAATACGTTTCAGAAAAATAACAAATATGAGCACTCACCAACAGTCACCGCTCAAAGCTTTTACTTCTTAGTTTACTCCAATCTACCTATTTCAGTCAGCGCCGACAATGACTAAAAAGATAGATATTAGCTTTTTAATCTCTACTCAACAGAGTCTATCTTTGTCGCTTTTCGACACTTAATTTTTTCAATACACAAACAGACAAACTAATCGACTTCAACACATATCTCCTCAGCGCTCTTCCCTGCTTTCTCTTGCCCCTAAAATACCCTGATAGGAGTTTAAATCATTTCCTCTCATAGATCTATCTATGTGCCGCCTAAGCAGCCCTTTGATTTTGAAATGACTTCTTCTAAAAGCTCCTTGAGCTTAGGACTCTGGGGTCTATATAGACGCTCCTCGTCTAGACACTCCTCGCCATATATTAACCAACTATCCCATATTACCTTATACTTTTACCGCAATCCCCATTCCCATATTTTGCCAGTACCCTCAATCTACTCACCATTTGCCTTTCGGCTCCTGACACTCGGGATTGTCTCCTCCTCCAACCGGCCACCGTTGCCTTCGGTCCGCTCAGCGCCTGTGGAAACCAGGAGGAACTTTGTGAAAGAGGGACCTGTCCCACCTGTATCAGTCTTTTTGTAAGAGTTCTATGTAGGCCGCTCTCCACAGGAAGCCTCTCGATCCTCCAGCTAAATGGCGGAGGGCGCCCAATGTTCTGAAAATTTTAAAAGCCTACTAACGAATGGGTCTTTGAAACCATCCTCTCTCTGCTACCAAGTGAACCGGAGCGGGCCCTTTAAGATGAGGTAACAGTATCTGAGATGGATGGGGATGCAGATCTTGCGCATACATCAATAATCAGATCGATTCAGGAAGTTGGCAACATTATCTGTTTTAATAACAATTCTTTAAAATAGGGAGTACACCAGACATCTATGGACGCCGCCCAGCTCGCTTAACGAGTTCTCGCAAACATTTCATAAAAAACCCAACTTTATACTAAAAATTTATCACAACTGATGTCATATTACGTGGCAAAATAGGAAAGCCTACTAGGGGATATGATAGGCTTAAAAGGAACATCTACATATACTTTCTATGGGGTTGTAATTGGGTCTCTAAAGTCAGGTGGACAGCCAAGCCCATCCCAAGTGCAAGTCATCTTCCATGTTAGACTAATACAGAGTATTCTATTGGCTTCTCAAACTATAGGGCTCCTTGCTTCGTGACCCTCTACAATTGGTTGCCACGCTTGTACACTTCTGGAATATTCCACTCGGTAGCAGCACGCAAGCAGGAACAACAGGTGTTGTGGGGGTTGGCCTGGTCATGTCTCCCCACTCAATTAGCCCAACATCCATCATCACTCCTGCGGTCTGTCATTCAATTAATATGTTTAAACTCGGCCTTGTGAAGGCTCAGTGTGCTTAAGAATAAAAGAGAGTGAAGGCATGGCCTTATCTTCTGGTCTCGGTGTAGCTCGCCCCAAAGTTTATTTTCATCTGACCATGTGACTCAAGACCATATTTTGAGCTCCTTCATTGCTTTTAATACTATTAAATGAAGAAACCCTGGCGCTTCTAGTGTATTTCCATTACACCTCAAACAGGAGCTCAGCTCACCTCTCAGGTTATTGTATCTTCTCGAGTAGATAACCAGGCTCTCTGTGGCCTGACTCTAGACACTGGGCCAGGCAAGCCTTCTCGAATCTTCCTTCGCCGTCAGTTATTCTATTATGCTGCGCTACACTTCCAGCCCTTTCATTCACTGGGTCCAAGTTTGCTAAAGTGTGTCGTGGAACATCCAGATTCTATACATGCCTATACATATATATTGGCACATCATTTGCAGTCTATTCACTACGTAGCCAGCCTCATGATTACTTCATCTACTTGCGTTACTGTGTCTGTAGAATTTTAAAAAGTTTTGGCATTTTCTCCAGTGCTTCTTGGCACGTGCAATCTACATTTTGCTCCCGAAATGTTGCTTAATTCGCTACTTCCTCATCAGATTCTATAAGGTCTTGGCACCTCTTCTGGGTGTGTCATTTCTGCTTCATGTGACGTCACCAATCTTCTCTTTCATTCACTTTCACACTTCTTCCGGAACTTCCTCCAGAAGATTGTAATTTCTCCGCGGGTACATCATATAGGGTTTTCTCACTGGATACCGTGTTTCAAGGACACTTCGCGGTATAGGTACCATTACTGGCCTTGTGCATGTCGCAATTTCCGGCTGCCAGCATATAGGTAGAATGGGGGCGGGACTTCCGGTAGGGGTACTTAGCTTCTCCTCTACACATCCTTCACTGGTGGGATGTCTCAGCCCGTTCCAGCCACACTGGAGCTCCTTTTCACAGCCCCACTGCTGCCTCTATTGTCCCCTTCTCCTGCCCCCACTTACCACTCCTCCTTTGCTTCTGAGGGGGTCTCAGGCCTGGCTACCAGGCCTTCCATGTGAGCCATGTGCATACCCCCCAGTGCTGCTTTTACCACTCTTCCCCCTGTATATAAACCCATTACTGCTGCCTTTCATGCCCTTTCCCCTTTTCACCCTCCTCTTTCGCCCCTATCATTGGTGGGGGTCTCTCATGACCCCTATGTCTCTACGAAGACACCTCTCTACATTAGCGAGTGCCCCTACACTGCCGGGGTGTCACAGGAAGCTTCTGTTTATGTCTTCCAGTGCTCCCCCTCGCCTGTTCTTCCTATCAGCTTTTTTTTGGGGGGGGGGTCTAGTGCCTCCAGGGCAGGGACATCATTCGGGGATCACCAGGGGTTCCAGCTGCAACCCCTGAGGTCTCCTTTGCTGTGGTCTCCCTTGCTACCCCTAAAAAAAATGTTTCTTTTTTTTTAATGCTAGCTCCTGGGCTGGCTGTGGCCAGAGCCATGTGGCTCTTTGTTTCAGGAGTGACTGGCTTTCTTGTTCAAGCCTCCACAAGTGTAACACTTTGAGCAGTGACCCTAAATAAGAAAGAATAGGAATAACAAATAATGTGTCTTTCTGGAATTCTGTACAATAATTGCTAGACTCATTAAAGGTTTATTTCAGGCACACTTCAGGGGGTGATCGCTGATTTAGTCTGTTCTTAAACACCTCAGCTGAGCCTTACATCCTTCTAAGGTCAATAAATGAGTACCAGCACAGGTTGGGTGATATATGTATATTTGTTCTATATAAAGTGCTTAAGTGTAAGTGCTATATAATAACACATCATTATCATTTGGCCTTGGACGTCTGCTTGAAACACTTGTGTATAGGCGCGTTATAAATGCCATATCATATGATATCACAGTCATTTGGTAATATGGGCCTATACGCACTGATATGAACTGATACATATGGTGATCCAGTCTTGTATGAAATGTATATCACATTATCGTAACCATATGTTTCGTAGTGTACTTAGGAACAATGCTATGTGATACCACAGCCTGTTTTGTCAGGGGGTGTAAGGTCGTGTTACATTGCTTCCCATGGTGTCACTTCCGGGTGGGGGTCAAATGACATCACTTCCTGGGATGTCATCAGAGGCCATGGGTTATGTGATGTCACTTCCGCTACCACTGGCATTTTAGTGAAATGACATCCCTGCTCTGGGAGTCTCTGTCTAGATGCTGCTCTCTCGCCGCCTTTTACTTCTGTCTCCCAGTCACTGTTGGGGTGCCGTGTCTAGACGCTGCCCCTACCCCCCCATTGCCCCCGTGTCTATCTCCAGCCTTCACCAATGGGGAACTAGTTCCGTTGGTGACGTGGGCGGTACTAATACCTTTTGCATTCACTGTTGGGGTGTAAACTTCATAGCAGCGCCTCTCTCCGTGCACTGCACTTGCACCCCCCCCCCCCCGAGTCTGCAGTTGTATTGAGATACTCTCTTGCCCCCAGACCTCAGGTGCTCTCCAGGAGCCTCTCCTGCGTCCTCCCGAGCCCCGTCCCTGTAAAGGGGTCTCTAATACTCACAGACCCTCCATGCGGCTCATCAGTACCCTCATTTCTATCCCCACTTTTCACTGCTGGGGTGTTCAGTGTCTCCCCACCACGCCCATCCATGTTGCTCTTCGTTGTGTTTGTGTTGGGGGGTCTCATGCCCCCAGCCCTCATGCAGGGGGGCCCTGTCGGTAGTTCACTGCAATAGATGCTGCTTCTTCGCTCTTGGGGTGTCCTGTTTCGTTGCTACCTCTGCTCTCTGCCCACTTCCAGCCTGGTTCCCCTCTCCCATGTTAGTCTTCGCTTTTGGGGTGCTATTTTGCCCAACCTTTCTGCAGGAGCCTTCGTGGTGCAGAGTATGTCATGCTGACTTCTATCACGGGTATGCCAGATTCCCCCCAGCTTCTAAGCACCCTTGCTGCCCGGAATCATCTTGTTCCCAAACCTCCTGGGCTGGCAAAGGCCTGCTTCCTCACCCCCACCCCCATTTCCTGGTGGGGGCGCCCGTGCCTATCAGCTGCCCCCGTATTTCCTGTTCCCTTCACCCTTTCTTGCAGCACCCCCTTCTTATTGGGGGTGCTTCTAGTCCTTCTAGGGGCCCCTGCCTAGCTCATCCAGAGCTGCAGCTGCTCCCCCTTTCACCCGTATGTATCCCCTGCCCCCCGCACCCTGCCGCCTGCACTCCCTTCCTATCGGGGGTGCCTCTAGTCCTCCTAGGAACCCCTGTGTAGCTCATCCAGAGCTGCAGCTGCCGCCCTTTCACCAGTATCTCCTGCCCCCTCTAGTAGCCTAATGCATGCACCCCTTCCTGTTGGGGGTGCCTCATGCATCTCACCCAGAGCAGCAGCTGCCCCCCTTTCACCCGTATCTCCTGCCCCCCCTCTAGTAGCCTGCTGCCTGCACCCCTTCCCATAGCTCTCAACCATTTGTGTTGCAAAGGCGGGTGAAATCACCCGATTTTGTTTTTGGCGGGTGAGACGCCCATTAGAATGAATGGGCGTGCAGGAGGCTTGGCGGGTGAGTCAGCCCTTTACAGGGCGGGTGACACCCGCCAAAAGCGGGTGAGTTGAGAGCTATGCCTTCCTGTTGGGGGTGCCTCATGCATCTCACCTAGAGCAGCAGCTGCCCCCCTTTCAACCGTTTCCCCTGCCCCCCCCTAGTAGCTTACTGCCTGCACCCCTTCCTGTTGGGGGTGCCTCATGCATCTCACCCAGAGCAGCAGCTGCCCCCCTTTCACCCGTATCTCTTGCCCCCCCCTCTAGTAGCCTACTGCCTGCACCCCTTCCTGTTGGGGGTGCCTCATGCATCTCACCCAGAGCAGCAGCTGCCCCCCTTTCACCCGTATCTCCTGCCCCCTCTAGTAGCCTGCTGCCTGCACCCCTTCCTGTTGGGGGTGTCTCGTGCATCTCACCCGCATGCCCTGTTCCCCCTCGCCCCTCCTGTACCCCGCTGCGCCCCCTCCCTGTTGGGGGTGTCTCATGCCTTCATTCCCTTGTACGGGAGGCCCTGTTTTTATCCTCCAGTGCTGCTGCTGCCTCTCCTCCCCTCTCTCTCCTTCCTGCCCCCCCCCTCCCTCTCTCTCTGGGGGGAGAAAGGGTCATTGCGCAAATGATTAGTCAGAGCTCGGTTGCCAGGCAACCGGCTGCTGTAAGTGGGCCAGGCCTCCATTGAGGACAAGAGAGGTCGCCATTAGCAGCTCGGAGCTGGAGGCAGCTTTCTGAGCCGGGCCCCATGCAGCAGCCGCTGCGCTTGGACTGCTTCCTTCCAATCAATTACAGCCCTTTCACTTTATTTCTATTTTTTTCTCATTTTTAGACCTTACTTTTAAAATAAAAAAAGGATCCTAATTATGCGCCAGTTTTCCTTTTCCCTGGGTGAGTTCTGCTTTTGTTTGGTCTCTGCCTGGGTTTTTTGGCCCTTCTTCGCTAATAGGCTCTGCGCCGTCTCTGCGCGGCAGTTGCGGCGCTTTACAGAGCGGGCTGCGCTGCAGCGGGAAGTGCGCCGGCGGCTCTGGCGGAGGAGCAAGGGGGCTTATTTCCGCCTCCCCGGCTTTTGGCTTTCGCGGGGGTCGGCCACAGCTCCAGAGTTCATGAATTCCTAACATCCTGAGATGGTTGGCGCATATATGCCTCGCAGCGTGCGAAACTAGCCGACTTTCAACTTTCCCACCAACCCCTGCAAATAAACTTTCTGGAACTTTCCAGAAGACAGGGTCACTTGGTTTTTGTAATTCTCAATTTCATTTTCTGGGCTCATCTCTTTTTCCCTCTCCATCCCCCCCTCCACCCATGCTTGTACCAGTGTTTTGTTTCATTGCGTACCAGAGAGAACACAACAGTTTGGACCGCCAGCATGGGCGCAGGCTGTCCTTGGGCTAACATTATGTGCTACCTACCCTCCACTGCACCATGTAAAGAGCAGCAAAACCATAACGGGGCCAGATGTTTTGGGGGAATTGGGAGGGGTGAACTCACCTCGAAACACCCCTGGCATCCTCAGTGCTTTCTTTGGCACCACAGAGGAGTGTGACATATTTCCTCCTTGAGGTCACATGCGGGTGGGCAATGACAAGTCAACAATGACGTTAAAATAACTTTTGGTTTCTTATTCAGTGGAAAAACCTTGCCTGTGGGGATTCGGGCTTTACTTGCCAGGTTTCCACGCAGTGCAAGAAGTTGGCTGGCTACTTTAAGACCTCAGACTCCAGGTACGTTTTTCAGCTCCAAGCGACACAAACTCAACAAAAAGAGACCACAAATCCCAAATAGCTGAAAAGATCATCACACACCTGAGGCGGTGGTATCCCCCACTATCCAGAGGACCAAGTGAAACTCAGAAACACATAACCAGAAGCTGCCTTCAAAAGAGTAGTGACACACTCACTGGGAATCGTTTTAGCAAGCATAGTACAACATACAACGCTACAGACCACTAGACAAGAGACACACCCTAGCACAGGCTTGAAATCGAAAGGGTTTGACAATGAGCACAACCATGAAAACAGGCAACTACCAACCAAGGTCAGTGTCAGCAACTGCAGGCTGAAGTTTCGAAGTGGCCAGCACAGAGAGAGATCCTGAACAAAGACAACTCACAAGCAAGTACACCTTCAGCAACCATAGGATGGAGACCAAAAGAGGCTGGCACAAATAGAACTGATAACCAAAACACAGGCAACTGACAGCCAAGTACACCTTCAGCAACCATAGGATGGAGACCAAAAGAGGCTGGCACAAATAGAACTGATAACCAAAACACAGGCAACTGACAGCCAAGTACACAGTCAGTGAGCAGAGGCTGGAGATCAAAAGATTCCCGCATAAGTGGATCTGGAAACCCCCAAACACAGGCAACTGACAGCCAAGTACACAGTCAGTGAGCAGAGGCTGGAGAACAAAAGATTCCTGCATAGGCGGGTCTGGAAACCCCCAAACACAGGCAAATGACAACCAAGTACACAGTCAGTGAGTGGAGGCTGGAGATCAAAAGATTCCTGCATAGGCGGGTCTGGAAACCCCCAAACACAGGCAACTGACAGCCAAGTACACAGTCAGTGAGCAGAGGCTGGAGAACAAAAGATTCCTGCATAGGCGGGTCTGGAAACCCCCAAACACAGGCAACTGACAGCCAAGTACACAGTCAGTGAGCAGAGGCTGGAGATCAAAAGATTCCGGCATAGGCGGATCTGGAAACCGCCAAACACAGGCAACTGACAGCCAAGTACACAGTCAGTGAGCAGAGGCTGGAGAACAAAAGATTCATGCATAGGCGGGTCTGGAAACCCCCAAACACAGGCAATTGACAGCCAAGTACACAGTCAGTGAGCAGAGGCTGGAGGTGAAAAGATTCCGGCATAGGCGGATTTGGAAACCCCCAAACACAGGCAACTGACAGCCAAGTACACAGTGTGTGAGCAGAGGCTGGAGATCAAAAGATTCCCGCATAGGTGGATCTGGAAACCCCCAAATACAGGCAATTGACAATCAAGTTGTGATGCCAGAAATGCTGTGGAGGAACAGGGTCTCATCCTTGTCCCTCTTCGCCCCTAGTCTGTGTTTCCCATTTGTTTTCTGCACAGGATTCCAGTGTGGACCTCTGGCATTGCAGCCCTTTGTGATGCCAGAAATGCTTTGGGGGGAGGGGGGGATTTGGGTGGGGGGGGCAGGGTCTCATCCTTGTCCCCCTTCACCCCTAGTCTGTTTCCCATTTGTTTTCTGCACATGATTCCAGTGTGGACCTCTGGCATTGCAGCTCTTTGTGATGCCAGAAATGCTTTGGGAGGTTTTTGGGGGGGGGGGGGGCAGGGTCTCATCCTTGTCCCTCTTCGCCCCTAGTCTGTGTTTCCCATTTTTGTTCTGCACAGGAGTCCAATCTGGCCCTCTGGCATTGCAGCTCTTCATTTCTGATTGTTGGTGAACAAGACCCATGGGATACCCCTATGGCATTGGTGGCAGGGGTACACCTTGGTACCCTCAGTGTGTGCTTTTGGCACCATTGTGTTGCCCCACAGGGCAGGGTATGGGCTTATGGCAGCTACATCCTGATTTTGCAGGGGCTCTAGGTCTCCCTCATTTTGGGACACTCAGGCCCTGCCATAGGTATCAATGGAGTCCTGAACAGGTAAAATGGCAACTGCCACTGCCTTTTCCTTCCTGTTTCTCAAAGTACTAAGCAACCCTGACTCTGTTCCCTTTCCCTGATCGGATATTGGGGCGAAGGACCATGTATGGCTCTCATGCTGCCCTCTGCCTAAATGCTTGTTTTGGGTACACTGTAGGGGTGGGACCTGAATGAATGGAAAGAGGAGTCAACTCACATTTTGTGTTGTGGGTGTCTGGTTTTGGTTGTGTGTCACAATACCTGTGGTCCTGCCTGAGCCGGCCCTGTCTGAAACTGAATGAATGCAGTGTGTGCTCTGAAAGGCTGGGAGTTGTCCCCACTACACATCCACTGTTTTCGGTGCCTGGCTTTGAGTGATTGGCCTGAAGGCCTGTGAGCCTGATTGGGTGCTGCATGATGAATGCTCTAGTGTGTTATTGGCTGACTGAGCGTAGCTCAGCCTGAGTGAATGGGGGGATTTGTATGTATCAGAAGACCCCTCACTTACCTCTGTGTGAGAAGCTTAGAGCTGGAGGCGTATCCTGACTCCAGCTGGAGGAAGAAGTCTGCTGCACCAAATCCAAAGGCTGCTGTGCTGATTAAAGGACTGATCAAGAGAGGACCTGGACAGGCAAACTCTTCCTGTAGCTACGAGGGGGTCATCGTGCAACTGCTACTCTTCACCCAAAGTGTCCTGGAAGCCAGTCCTGTGTGCCTGCTGTCCTGCAGAGGTATCTTCATGGATCCTGATGAAGAGTGACTGGAACGCTTGTGGCCAAGAAGTCCACCAGCATTGTCCAGGGTCCAGAGGCTGTCTGTTATCATTGGAAAGCCAGAATGCTCTGTATCGCCTGGAAGAGGGGATACCCTGGCATAGTGCTGCTCAACACCTGGAGCTTGCCAAGTTCCAAGAGACTTAAGAAATCTTCAAGTGGCACTGCATCCACGACATCTGTGCACTTTTCCATGGCTGAGGAAGTCCAGTGTCGCTGCCTGCAGCAAAGTGCCCGCCAGTGGGTTTCCTGCCACTCTGCATCGAGGAACAAATCCAGAATATCCGAACTTGCTGGTGGCCTGCAAAGAAGTCCAGTGCTCGAGTCCAAGTCATCAGAAGCCATCCTGTCACCTGTGCTATGGCTGCAGAAAAGAAGAATCAAACGGTGGCAAACCAAGAACCAACAAAAACACACACCTACTTGTGTCACTGCGCCTGCCACCACCAAAGGTTATTGATGGAAACCAAAGGACTCATCCTCACCACCCAAGCCATGGCAAGGTCCACAGTGAGGTTCATCTTCATGGGACATCCACAGCTGGGGTAGCAACCCGACCAAGGAGACCACTGCAACAGTCCATCACTGCTGCCTTTCCGACACTGCTTGGCTTCCTTCTCCTGCTCGACAGTAATGACCCAGCGACTTCTTCTTCTGGGGGAGGGGAGAGTCCATCCATCCTCGAGGGGCTACTCTGAGTTAAGCTGAGAGACACCACTTCGCCTTCTGAGGCACCCAAGTTACTATGACGGGTAAGAAGGGCTTCCTCCTGTAGGGGTACACCAGCCAAGCTCCCTTGCTGCTTCCCAAGTACTTGGTGGGACCTGACGAATCAAGAACAAACGATTAATGAACACATAAGGACTGGGCATTAATATAAAAGCAAAGTATAAGTTACCTTTTTTGCAAGTTGCCCATGTGGGGGACCTCCACACAGTGTTGCCTTTGACTTTAAACACATTCTGCCAGTATTCTAATCTAAAGTAGTTGCCTACATTTCTACAACGGTGGTATTGAAGTTAAACAATGCTTAGTAATTTTGGTGCATTTTATTACAATTACAAGTTGGTGCATTATTGCTGAAGCTAAGAATAACTGTGGTATCACATAGTACTGTATACATTGTGTTAACTGTTGAAGTAGAGTTGTACTTGTGTATATATTCATCTAAACCTAATCTTTATTAATAAAAGAACTGTGTTGGCACATGACATAGTGTGTAGTCATTCCTTTGTGGGGGCTTGGAGATTCACTGCACCTAAGAAACAGCCTGCTTCGCCTCCCTATGAGCCTTGGCCTTGGCTGCTCGTCCATGCCTCTGTGCATCTACCCCAACCAGACCCCAAACACAGAACATGGATGAGCAAGTACAAGGGAAGCCACCACAAGCTGCAGGTCCGATAGGCCTGGAGACCCGCAAAACAGACCACAAATAGCCTAGAAAAGGATCAGCATCCGCAGGCTTGAGATCGAATGAAGCAAACCCGTAGACATATACTAAATACAGGCAAGTCAAGAATAGACTACTCCAACAGCATCTATCTCGGAATGCCAGAATACCTTATCAAAGAGCACAATGCATGCAGAACTCAGCAGCAAGACTACTCCTCAGACTCGGTAAGAGAGAACACACCACACCAGCACTGAGAACCCTTCATTGGCTACCGGTCAAGAAACATATGGGCCCTTATGATATGTTTTCCGGGATCCTGCTGGTATTAGCAACTGGTTACCAACAAACTGCTACAGTTTCAGCCACTTGGTCTGCCGAAATTACCGGCAGATTCCAAGTGGCGGAAATGCCGATAAATCCCCATTCCATGGAGTACTGCATGGGGGATTTACCTGTATTACCGGCACTGGTATTATAGGCAAACAAAGGGGGGGTCTGGGAATCTCTCTACCAGCACGAACACAGCCCAATGACCTGTTCCTGGGTGAATAACCCCTGGGAGAGACTCTACCAAGTCTTTAGCTCACTGTCTTTTTCACAGAGAAGAAATTTCCCCGCATATCAGCCTTTGTCCTGCCCAGGGGCAGTCCAGCGCCGAAATGCTAGGCAATTCTCCTCTGAACAAGAGTACCATCAGTAACCCCATACACGTGTTTCAGCCTTGTTGGGCATTATCAGTGAGGTGAAACTGTTGCCTCTCTAAGAACAGTGAGCAAGGGGTCCACGTCTGGATTGCCCTGTTAACTTAGGGTGAAACCCAAAGTTAATGTATGCAAACAAAGGGGGGGTCTGGGAATCTCTCTACAAGCAAGAACACAGCCCAATGACCTGTTCTTGGGTGAATAATCCCTGGGAGAGACTCTGCCAAGTCTTTAGCTCACTTTCCTTTTCACAGAGAAGAAATGTCCCCGCATATCAGCCTTTGTCCTGTCCAGGGGCAGTGCAGCGCCGAAATGCTAGGCAATTCTCCTCTGAACAAGAGTACCATCAGTAACCCCATACACGTGTTTCAGCCTTGTTGGGCATCATCAGTGACGTGAAACTGTTGCCTCTCTAAGAACAGTGAGCAAGGGGTCCACGTTTGGATTGCCCTGTTAACTTAGGGTGAAACCCAAAGTTAATGTATGCAAACAAAGGGGGGGTCTGGGAATCTCTCTACCAGCACGAACACAGCCCAATGACCTGTTCTTGGGTGAATAACCCCTGGGAGAGACACTACCAAGTCTTTAGCTCACTGTCCTTTTCACAGAGAAGAAATGTCCCCGCATATCAGCCTTTGTCCTGCCCAGGGGCAGTCCAGCGCCGAAATGCTAGGCAATTCTCCTCTGAACAAGAGTACCATCAGTAACCCCATACACGTGTTTCAGCCTTGTTGGGCATCATCAGTGACGTGAAACTGTTGCCTCTCTAAGAACAGTGAGCAAGGGGTCCACGTCTGGATTGCCCTGTTAACTTAGGGTGAAACCCAAAGTTAATGTATGCAAACAAAGGAGGGGTCTGGGAATCTCTCTACCAGCACGAACACAGCCCAATGACCTGTTCTTGGGTGAATAACCCCTGGGAGAGACTCTACCAAGTCTTTAGCTCACTGTCCAGCGCCGTAAACTACCTGGGGATGAATATTAACAGCTATGGAAATTAATTAACTAGAATTAGGGAGTTTAAACTAAAACAGAAAGCTTAGCAGCCCAAGCCAGGAACATTCATTGGAAATTTGGTAATTTTGCCATGACACCTTTAAAATCGTTTTATAAGCAGAAAGCTGGTCCAATAATTCTCTATGGTGCGGAGACATCGTTGGGTGTTCCTCGGGAGACGTGGGATACACTAAAGAGAATATTTTGGTGGAGAGCCTTAAGACTCCCAAATTGTGTGCCAATAGCTGTTATTAGATACGAGCTACGGCTAGTGTCTATGTATGCGAGAGGGGTGTGGTCAACGTTATCACAGTGCATTAAAATAATCTGTGAGGACAGCAAAATTGAATTTGATATTTTGAAGGCGGGTAGGGAAACTGACGGAACGTTAAGATTATGGTGTAATGCATGTGATAAGATGGTAATAAAATTGGGAGTGTCAGAAGTTCAATTAAAAACAAATCCAGATTCGGTGAAAATAATTTTGTGGGCAGACGACTGGAGAGAAACGTGGGAGAAAAAGAATAAGTACAAGATGTTCATACACTTGAGAGAGGACATTAAACATGTAAATAGGCTGCCTAAATAAATGGCCATATCTCCGAGTAGATATCATTGCGGCCAATTTATACGTTTTCGCATGAATTTATTACCTACCAAGGAAATAATGAGAGCTAAAAACATGGGAACGGATGATAAAGACGAGGGTGCCGAGGCTGTGAAGTAAGTAACCAAGTGCAATCATTGAAATATTTGGTTATGAACTGTACAGGGTTAAAGGAGTGCAGAAATATATGTTTGGGTAATTTTAGATGGGAATACCGATTGATGGGTGAAGAAAATTGGTGGCAACTATTATGTGGTGGCACTCATTTTAAGATGACATTTGCTTTAATAAGATTTTTGGAAGGTATTACTGTTCTTTTGATTAAGGAAGGGAGAAGAAAGGGAGAGGTGGGAAAAAGAATGAATGAGAGATAATTATTAGATTTTAAGATATATTGATGAATTAAATTCTGAATCTAAGGATAGTCTAAATGTTTGCAGTATTTTAGGGTTTTAGATGAGTGTTCTTGTTTGCGTTCTTCTCCTCTTCTTCTTCTGCTTTTGTTGGTGATCTCCTCTAATGAAATGAATTGATTGATGTGACCAAATGTGAATTGTTCTTATGGTGACATTCAACATTTTACAGGAAGCTCTGGTAAATATGTTGTTACCCGTCACCATGCGGTGAGCACATTTCTCTTAGGTCAAGTATGAAAACTATGGAACTTGCCCTGCCGGTCTAATGGGCCCGCTGAACATACATGATGAATAGTACATGGCATTACATGAGATGGCCATTGCAAAATACAACTGCTATTTCATTGAAATGACAGTTTTTGGCAGACATATTTATTTTATTTTATTGTGCATTTTTAAGGCTCTTATACATCAAGTAAATTGTGTTTGAAAGCCCCCACAGGGCAACGGGGGGAGGGAACGTGGGAATGAAAGGCAAATATAATAACAACGAAGACAAAGAAAGAGGCGGTCCTACTAGGCCCTGTGAGCATTCAGAAAGTGCACGTGCAGAGAGAGAGAGAGAAAAGGGATGAGGGAGGGGGGTAAGTGCTAGGAGTTCCATGGAGGGAAGTGCTAGGGAGTAGGCTGCACGCAGCTGTTAAGTGCCTGGCAGAGATCACTTGGTAAGAGTGCTCAAATGCCAATACAATAAGAGCAGGCCTGTGAGACAGCACAGGCCAGTGGGCACCCAAAGGCAAGTGTGGGGAGGGGGCGGGGGCTGAAGGCGATTGGGGGAAGACCAGGAACAAGAAGGACACATAAGGGCCCTTGTCACCAATCTCAGCGACTGTGGGGTTTAGCAAGGGAGGGAAAGGGGGAAAGAGGTGAAAAGGAAAGTCTTGGGGAGCATTTGGAATTGGAGGAGATCCAGCTCAAGACGAAGAGGAAAGGGGATGATGTTCCAGAGGAGGGAGCCAGCCGAGGAAGTGATCGGCCACCAGCTTGCTGTTTAGAGAAGCGCTTGACAAGCAGAGCGTTGGCGGTGGAGGAGCGTAAAGATCTGGAGGGAGAGTATTTGGTGAGAGACAGTTGGGGATGACGTGGTCCCTGGCCCCATACAGCCTTATGGATGATGCAGACACCAGTAGAGAGATTTTAGGGCTGAAGAGATGCAGTCCCTGGGCTTGAGGCCAAGGATAAGTCTTGCAGCCCTATTCCGTGTAAGCTGGAGGAGATGTAGAGAGGAAGAGGGTAGATTAAGGAAGAGGCTGTTGCAGTAGGCCAACCTAGAGAGTACCAGGGCTCTAGAGACATCGAGCTTCTGGGAAAAATTGAGGACCTGTGGGGGAAATTGAGGAAAGGAAGGATTCCTTTGAGGAGGTGGAGTTGAAAGTGGGCCTCCTTAGCAAGTTCCTGGATGTGAGGGAGGAAGGAAAGAGAAGAGTCCAAGATGACTCCAAGGATTCTAGCTTCAGATGAAGGAGGCCAGAGTGAAGGGAAGAAAGAGGGAGCAGGAGTACCAACGGGAAGGATCTCATTCTTGCTGGTGTTGAGGCAGAGATCATTGGAGGCACACGATAGGCAGCCAGGAATGATGGAGGAAGTAAAGTGGGTAAGGATCAGAGCGAAGTTTGAGGAAGAGTTGTGTTTCATCTGCGTAACACTGGAAGTAAGGGGAGTACGTGGATATTAGGTGTGCAAGCAGAGCAAGATAGATGTTAAAGAGCCAGGGAGAAAGGTTGGAGCCCTGGGGAACCCCACGTGTGGAGATAGAGGTGGGAGAGGAGAGAGAGCCCAGGATAACATGGGAGGGATGGTCAGTGAGGAAGGAGGTCAGCCAGTCCAGTGTCCGCTCCGAGATACCAAAAGATACCAAGGGTATCGTGAAGCTGTTTTATGAGGATGGAGTGGTTGACCATATCACATGCAGAGGAGAGATCAAGTAGAATGAGAACAGTGGGAGAGTTGGAGTCAAGAGATGCAAGCAGTTCTTCAAGGGTGTTCAGGAGATCAGTTTCCATCCCTCTGGATCCTCGGAATCCGGCTTGATGGTCGTCTAGGCAATCGATACGTTCAGTGTGCTGGGTCAGATTCGGGAAGACAAGCCTCTCCAAGAGTTTCCCAAGAGTTTCCCAAGGAAGGGGCTGATAGAGATGGGGCAGTAGTTAGATGGACACAAGGGGTTGGCTGATGTTTTTTTCAGGAGGGGGTGCACAAAAGAGTGGCTGAGGGAAGAGGGGAAAGACCCAGTAGCAAAAGAGTGATTGCAGAAAGGGGCAAGGGAGCCGATGTTGTCTTTAATGCTTCTAGAAGGACAGGGGGTGACCTGTTTCGCAGACAACTCTAGTGACCTCATTGGGTGAGATAGGAGAGAAGGAGGGGAGAAAGACAGAGGGAGGATGGGAGGAGATAGGTGGCAGGGGGCTGGGGGGAGCGGGGAAAAGGAAAGGAGAGTGCTCAGGATGTCATGAGGTTTTGCAGTGAAGAGTGTGGCCAATGCATTGCAGAGGGCCTGGGAGGGAAGAGGCACATATGTAGTACAGTAACATTCAATTTAGCCGATCTATGTGTTGGGTATGGGGTGCTGTGTGATTTACTGTGTCATTAAATAGGTGATTGCTGGCATGGACTGAATTTGGCATGGGAGTCATGCAGCTGATATGGGTATGCTGCACTAAAAAATGTGGTGAGCAATGTGCATAAGCGTGACTATCGAACTCTCGAGCAACTGATTGCAGTTGAGGGCTCTGCAATAATATAATTGCACTTCTAAGGAAGTGCAGTTGTGATATAACCTCCAAAGCAACAGTGAAAAGGAAAAAGGAAGTTGGTGAGGCCCAAGGTAGGAGAACAGGAATAAGGAAGGGAATGGTAATAATGTATTTATTATTAATATACTTTCAGCCGAATGGCTTTGTATATGCAACATTGGACAAGTTACAAGTAACCATTAACACATAGGTTACATACACAATGGACAAATTAGTACAATTGTTCTTCTAAAAAGTGCTGATAGACTTGAATACACCACTAAATATACATGATTTTAAAACCATTCAAACATGAAAGTGATATCTAAATGCTCACAGTCACGGGTGTTACTTGGTTACAACCTGACACAAGATATCATGGACATATCATATACTAAAATAGAACTCAAGCAGATAGAGATTTAAAAATGCCAACGCATTTCAATAAAATTTGACTAGCTAGTGAATCATATTATGGTCACATCCATTTAAATACAATGGCCATGGCGATGAGAGATCAGCAGAATTGAAACCACTGTTATAGGATTTGAGAGAGCTAATTTGTATATGTTGCAGACTCTCACAAACAGTTAAGAGATGCTCAATGATTTCAATGGCTTGGGTGCCACATAGGCGACAATAGCGTGAATCACACTCTATGACAAGGCGAGCCCCTTTGGAAATCAATGCTTCATTTAAATTGAATTTTAATAACAGATACTGTCTGGTGACAGAACTGTTAGGATAAGCCACAATACTATATGCTTTGCAATGATCATTTACTAATATGATGTATCCTCTTATTACAAACAATTTGAACCATGTTTGGCTTGCTCATGTTAATGTTAATGTTAAAGGACATTTGTACCGCGCACTATCACCACCGGAGTGGTCCACTGGTGCTCTGGCGGCTCTGAAAGAGGAGGGAGGTTGAGTTAGTGGGAGGAAGCAGGAAAAGTGCCGGAGAGCAGTGATGTGCTGTTGGCGGCCTCAGCCCAGTGGGTCCGTTGGCTGGGCCTGGGGTGTTTGCGGCCGGCAGTCGTTGTGTGCTGTTGTGCGAGTTTTTGTGTCTTCTTTTGTTTTGTTGTTGCAGTGTAGTGAAGTTTGTGCGGTTTGTTGTGCTGTAGGTTTTGGTTGTGTTGGTTTGGAATGTGAGAGGTGTATGCAGAGGGGTAATTGTTAGTGGAGTTGGTTAGTTGGCATCTCTATCCTGAGTTGAGGCGCTGGGCTTGTGTAGTCTTCCCTGATGCGCCTGTCCTGATTTGGGTCCCTCTAAAATTCAGGGTTCCTTACTCCTCTGGCCCCGCCTCTATGAGGCTCTCTCATAGCCCACCTGATCTCCCTTCATGCTCCTGTGGCCAGTGCACCTGCCGATGTCAACTAGTCAGGTTGTGTGCTAATTGCTAATATCTCAGTAATTCCACAACACTGTGGTACCTGGTGATAACTAAGGGGCGGGTGGGGTAGTTGACTCGGTCTCTGTGCGTGTCGTCTGAGTTCCGATCTATCCGGTGTCACCCGTCCAGGTGCCGTGGGAGCTTCCCCGTCATTTCTGGGGCTGTCTGTGTCCTATCCATTTTAGTCGTCCTTTTCTCTGTTTCGGTTTTCAGTATGAATCAGTGGTGTTGAAAGCCAGGTTTTTAGTGATTTCCTGAATTTTAGGTGATCTTCAGTGTTTCTTATTTCTTTTGGGATGTTGTTCCAAATTGTTGCGGCTAAGTTGTAGAAGGAGATGCCTCCAAGTTTTTTCTTAAGGTATGGTTTGATTTCCAGGCGGACTTCGTTGCTTGATTGGAGGATTCTTGTTGGTTTGTAGATTGTTATTTTCTTTTGTAGGAATTCTGCTCCTTGTCCACTGATTGCCCTGTGCGTTATGCACATTGTTTTGAAGGTGATGCAATGTTTAACTGGGAGCCAATGTAGTGTTTTTAGGGCTGGGGTGATGTGGTCTCTTCTGGATAGTTTGAGGACTAGTCTTGCTGCTGCATTTTGCATCCGTTGCAGTTTCTTCAGGGGGTGTTCTGGTATTCCGAGGTAGAGGCTGTTGGCATAGTCGATTATTGACATGATTAGTGCAACGATGGTGAGTGTTTTGTGTGTGAAGGAGAGGAAAGGTAGAATTCTTCTTGCCGTGTGGAGGAGGAAAAAACATTTCTTCACTGTTGCATTTAAATGTGGTTCTAAGGTTAGGGTGTTGTCCAATAGGACTCCCAGATTTTTTACTACCTTCGATGGTGTTGGTGCATTTCCCATTTCCGTAGGCCATGGGATGGTGGTTTCATTCTCTTGGTTTTTGGATACGATCATGATTTCTGTCTTTCCTGGGTTGATTTTCAGGTTGATGGCATTCTTCCAAATGAAGACTTCGTTTAGGCAGTCGATTAGGGTTGAATGATCGGCATCGGTGTCTTTGATTTTGTAGATGATTTGAGTATCATCTGCGTAGTTGTAGCATGTAATATTGTATTTTTTGAAGATTCTGATGACCGCAGTCTGATAGATGTTGAAATATAGTGGAGATAGTGATGATCCTTGTAGCACTCCACAGTCGTTAACTCGTGGAGTGGATTTGAAAGGTTTAATCCATACGGTTTCTGTTCTTTCTGCTAGGAATGATTTGGTCCAGAGTAGGGCTGTGTCTGTTATGCTTATGTCTTCTAGTCTTTTGGTTAGGGTGTCATGACTAACTGTATCAAAGGCTGCAGAGAGGTCAAGCAGAATAAGGGCTGAGGTTGTGTGAGTCTGCGTTGGTTTTTAGGTCGTCCGAGATGGATAGTAATGCTGTTTCCGTTCCTCTTGCCGGTATGAACCCGACTTGAGCTTGGTCTAGCAGGTGGTGTTTTTCTACGTATTCTTGGGTTAGTTTATAAATGTAGGTTTCTAGAAGTTTTGCCAGGTAGGGATGTTAGAGATTGTCCTGTAGTTGGAGAGGTCTTCTACGTCGCCACTTGTGTTTTTCAAGAGTGGCTTGATATATGCTGATTTGAAGATCCTTGGTACAGTCCCTGTTGCTAGTGATAGATTTAGAAGGTTTCTGATGTGTTCTGCTGGCGTTCCTTGCGCGAGGATGGATTTGTAGATGTCTGGGGGACATGGGTCCATGGGTGATCCAGCTTTCTTGCTTTGTTTTACAAGCATTGCAAATGCCTCTGCTGATATTTCAGGAAAGCTTTGGAGTTTGTGCTCTGGTTCCGTGTTAGGTTCGTTAGGTTGTATCTTGTGGTTGGTTGGTCTCTTTTGTATGGTTTGTTGGATGTCATTGATTTTTTTGGTCTATTTGTTTGGTCATGGTCTATCTTTGTTTTGATTTATGATCACAATACATGATTTGGTATTGTCTTGTCAGCCTTGAGGACAACCAAGGTCGAAACACGTGTCGGCTGACCTCCATTGCTAATAAACCATCTGTTGGAAGATTTACACAGCAGATATTTCGATCTCCTTCTTGTATCAACCATAAGCATACTTATGAGAGATGAAATTTCAACCCAATCCCTGACCTTCTCCGTGGCCAGCCATTGAAGTGGACACATAGCTAAACAAAAATGGAACTTCAACCCAATCCCTGAACTTCTCCATGGCCAGCCATTGCAGCGGACACATGGCTAAAGGAAAATGAAACTTCAACCCAATCCCTGACCTTCTCCATGGCCAGCCATTGCAGCGGACACATGGCTAAAGGAAAAGGAAACTTCAACCCAATCCCTGACCTTCTCCATGGCCAGCCATTGCAGCGGACACATGGCTAAAGGAAAAGGAAACTTCAACCCAATCCCTGACCTTCTCCATGGCCAGCCATTGCAGCGGACACATGGCTAAAAGGAAATTAAACTTCAACCCAATCCCTGACCTTCTCCTTGGCCAGCCATTGCAGTGGACACATGGCTAAAGGAAAATGAAACTTCAACCCAATCCCTGACCTTCTCCATGGCCAGCCATTGCAGCGAACACATGGCTAACGGAAAATGAAACTTCAACCAAAACCCTGACCTTCTCCATGGCCAAAGTGAAACTTCAACCCAATCCCAGACCTTCTCCATGGCCAGCCATTGCAGTGGACACATGGCTAAAGGGAAATTAAACTTCAACCCAAGCCCTGACCTTCTCCATGGCCAGTCATTGCTTTGGACACATGGCTTAAGGAAAATGAAACTTCAACCCAATTCCTGACCTTCTCCATGCCACCCATTGCAGCGGACACATGGCTTAAGGGAAATGAAACTTCAACCCAATCCCCGACCTTCTCCATGGCCAGTCATTGCTTTGGACACATGGTTTGAGGAAAATGAAACTTCAACCCAATCCCTGACCTTCTCCGTGGCCAGCCATTGCAGCGGACACATGGCTAAAGGAAAATGAAACTTCAACCCAATCCCTGACCTTCTCCATGGCCAGCCATTGCAGTGGACACATGGCTAAAGAGAAATTAAACTTCAACCCAATCCCTGACCTTCTCCATGGCCAGCCATTGCAGTGGACACATGGCTAAAGAGAAATGAAACCTCAACCCAATCCCTGACCTTCTCCATGGCCAATGTGAAACTTCAACCCAATCCCAGACCTTCTCCATGCCACCCATTGCAGCGGACACATGGCTTAAGGGAAATTAAACTTCAACCCAATCCCTGACCTTCTCCATGGCCAGTCATTGCTTTGGACACATGGTTTAAGGAAAATGAAACCTCAACCCAATCACTGACCTTCTCCATGGCCACCCATTGCAGTGGACACATGGCTAAAGGAAAATGAAACTTCAACCCAATCCCTGACCTTCTCCATGGCCAGCCATTGCAGCGGACACATGGCTAAAGGAAAATGAAACTTCAACCCAATCCCTGACCTTCTCCATGGCCAGCCTGTAAAAGCAAAAGGAAATATCGAGGCTGAGTACCCCAAAAGGAAATACACCAAACACGGGTTTATAAAGATTCACAGATCTTTATTCTATAACTGAACAGTTTACAAAGAAACCAAGTATCAGATAGCTATCTGGCCCTCAGTACATCACAGCGAATACCAGCCCTTTCGGTGTGAGAAGTGAGAGGTACTGGACGTCTGGACAGTTACACATTTAATACATTTCCAATCATAATGTCTAGCCCCCCTATAGGTTAATGATACTCGGTCTAGGGTTCGTGCCGAGTTCACTTCTAGTTTGTCCAACTATATGCATATGGATCATTTTCAGTTTACAAGTCAACAAGTCACAATGGCAACAGTGTATTCTCGGATCTAACATTAAGCCTTAACAAATGTCCTATACAATGTAGTTCAGCAAGTGTCTACATGCAGTATTTAGACAACATTGTAGTTGATGTATGTCCGCAGATCGGACTTGTTGGCGCACATAATCCTCTGTCCACAAGTCAGACATGGGACAAGGTCTCTTTACTTGACCCAAACATTCGGCCAACGGACAGTTTAGACATTAACTTATGTTCAAAGGTCAGGACGACTCAGTTACAAGCGGGAAACACTGTCCACCATTCATTTTAGAACACAGAATTACTTTGGAGTGGAAATCAAAATGGCGGATGGACCTAAAATGGTGGCTAAATCGATCTAAGATCGGAACTTTGCAATGCGGATTTCTTCGCAGAGCGACTGGGCTTAGGCCAATACATACAATAAAGGAGGCACAATATCATATTCTGTTTAACAAATCCTCCTTTCGGCCTAAGCCAAGTGCTAAACTACTTCCAGTCACTTTACGAGTAACTCCACGCCTCAATGTCCATACATCCTGAATTACTATCAGAGATATCAATTGCCATGAGGTCAGATACTGAGATTTCCTTCAGCACAAATTCATTGGATATTTTCTCTGGGGCGTATACCTTGTGCCCTAATGTTCGCATTGCTTGTGCACAACATCCCCCTAGCATCGAACACATACTAGGAAGACATTGTATACAACAGCAGAAAAACACCAGAATACCTAAAATAATCAGCAAGACCGAAAGTAGCTTCCATCCCCAAGATTGTAGGAAGTCCCAGAACCAAGCACTAAGATCCCAGTTTCCCTTGGGAACATGCACTTCTGAAATGAGAACATACAGATTTTGAATCGCCCTAAAGATAGCTGGGGAGGAATGTGGCATGAAAACACAGCAAGTGGACCGCACTAATTTACATAACCCACCACGTTCAGCCAGGATGACATCTAATGCCATCCGGTTCTGAAGTGCCACTAACCTTATTTCTTTCTGTTCTAACATCATATTATAGAGTATGTCAGTGGTCCGGTTGATGGTCCTCTCCAGTACTCTCGCTAGTCTCCTGATATCTTCTGAGTTCAGTATTTGTCCCCAAAATGTCACAAAGGATTGAGCTACATCGCCCAGAACTTATGCTGAAGTATCGCCATTTTCGTCCCGCCGTGGACGAGCCTGTGAAATTTCTACAGTGCTAGTAATGAATAATCTGGGTAACAGAATCCCTAAATAACAGGTTCCCTGCCAATACCTGGGTAACCATGGAAATGCTACATTACTGCAAACAAAGTAGACAGGTTCGCCTACATACAAAGGTCTGTCCTCACTAGTCAAATTCGCAACGTTGGCGCAACCCTTGAGATCACCCATTGACTGAGTACCATTCCTCTGTATGCAGAAAGAAACTGAATCAGGGCTGTGGTTGACAGTATAGGAAGGTGGCGTGTCATCCCTATTGCCTATGGGAGCAATCTTGAAAGAGATCAAAGATTGAAAAGGACGGGCCAGTCTATCAGACAGCCTAATAGAAGCAGCATTAGGCTTGCTCCTATTCGCAAAGAGTGAGCATCCCAGGGGCGTTAGAACACGTTTTTCAAAATCATTCAAGTTAGTTCCATCGATGTTCCCTGAGATGCTATCGTTCCATCGGCCAAAGAATAGTGCTCTTAGAGAAGCATAGCAGGCAGTTGTCAAAGGTAAAGGATGAATATACCAACCCAGCGCCTTATCCCAGTGTTGCGGTAAATGCAAACAGACCCAACATTTAGGCCAAAAAGGCAAGCCCTTTGATGATTCTACCTTGATAGCACAGCCGAACCGTGCAGTAAGTCTACTTCCTTGGATGCAGATCGTACCTTGTGATCCCTGGTACTGAATGATCTGTGAACGACGTGTCGTCACTTCCCGATGAAAGCAGCGAATTCAAAGTGAGATCGGACACAAGATTCGGAGCATTTTTTGAAAATGGAACTGTTGGAGAGTGTGGAGATGAAGTGGCTGTTTCCCCAGGCCCCACAGGCTCAGGGAGTGTCTCTGATGCACTCTCGATGCTGGTTGCTGGTTCGTGATCGTTGGTTACAGCATTGGTGAGGGGTTCTGTATCTTCTGCAGCGTGTGGCAAAGGGTAAGGAATCCTCTTGATGTGAGGCACGTGGATCCAATGCTGCCTTCCCTCTACTCGCACGGCGGTCTGTGTGACCAGGAGGACCTGATGATGGCCCCGCCAATGAGGTGTGAGGCAAGAAGATTGCTCAAATGACTTGGTGAGGACCCAGTCTCCTGGCCGTATGCTGTGACCGGGGCCCTCGTATATTACAGGTAAAGCCTCTCGCACCTGTTGATAAATCAAATACAGATTTTTTGTTAACTGGCCACAGTAATCAGAAAGAAGTACATTTTTGACCTCACGTAAAGAATGGGGCTTCAGTATGTTCCAAATGTTAGCTGGCCTACCCATGACCACCTCAAAAGGAGAGAGCCCAGTCTTAGTTTGAGGGGTTGTCCTCATGGACAATAACACGATCGGTAAGGCGTCCGGCCATTTCAGTTTGGTGCCGGCACACGTCTTAGCGAGCTTGTTCTTGATGATGCCGTTGTGTCTTTCTACTAATCCAGCACTCTGTGCGTGTCTGGCCGAATGGAACCGTTTATCGATCTGTAATCTCGCGCATATCTGCAGAATTACAGCAGCAATAAAATGTGGACCATTGTCCGACCAGATGACTTTTGGCAGACCAAATCTAGGAAAATATTCCTTCAGCATGGTCTTTGCCGTGGTCATAGCGGTGGCATCTTTGACGGGAAAAGCTTCGACCCATTTGCTAAAGGCACAGATAACAACTAATACATATTTGAAGTAAGTACAACGCTCCATTTCAATGAAGTCGAAATGCATTACTTCAAAGGGGACAGAAGGTGGGCCAAAACTACCCCTAGGAGTCGATGTGCCCTTTCCCACATCCCAGACAAACCATACACCCTTGAACGAAGCGCTCAGCTACCTTAGGGATTTTATCATTTACCCACACATTTTGCAACATTTTGGTGACCTTACGAGCACAAATATGGGTGGGATCATGAGCCATAACAACTATCATCATAATATACACGTCAGGCAGTAACCATTTCCCTTCAACTTTGTCCACCCAACACCTGTCATCATCCAACTTTGCAAAACCCTTAGCCCATTTCTTAGATTCCTCTAACGTCGCATCAGCTTGAATGTTCTTTACAGATTCGATACCCTCGTCCAAAGTACAGGTATTTGTGGCTTCCCTTGAAGTATATATTTCTGAAGAGAGATGGGGGCGTGGCCACGAGGGCCATGTAGGAGGATGTGATCTGGAGGAGCTCCCGAGATCCTGAAATGATCCTGGCGGAATAGTGCATAACGACGTGCCTACGACTGCTGAAAACACACATGTCGGTGTGTGAACGGTCTCACCGCGCCTGGTGAACTTTTGGAAGGCGTGGGAGGAACGGCGGTGGAGTTTTGTGCGAAAAAGATAAGGAGCGCCGGAGACGAAAGACGACACAAAATGGCCGACCAACGACCGGAACAAAGGAAGGAGCAGGCCGCACGGTGATTGAGCGATAGAGGCGTACTGTGTGCGCATTTGTAACTTGTGCAGAACACAGGTCCTCTGGGTCATGTCTAGTAGAACGGTGAGGCCGAAGGCGAAGCAGCCCACCTTGGATGACTTCGCTAAGACGTCCCTGGTCTGGAAAATTCCAAGAGTAAGGACAAGTCGCCTATAGGCGGCATGACGGCAACGGGTACCAACCAAGAGGTCCTAGATGCGATTGCGGACTTAAAGGCGGCCTGGGAAGGTAAACTTGAACTGGCCGTAACTGAGCTGAAAACGGCATTGGACCTTAAGGTCGGTGAGGTGCAGGAGGAAGTGAATCTACTCCGGCAGGACGTCAGGGCCTTGGCGGAGCGCACGGAGACCCTCGAGAAAGAGGTGAGCCCGAATACCACGGATTGTGCCTCCCATAAGGCCGAATTGCATGCCCTGGTACAAAGTGTGGGCAACTTGGAGAGCAGGGCGGAGGAGGCGGAAGGACGCGCCCGACGAAACAACATTCGCATCGTGGGCCTGCCGGAGGGATCGGAAGGCCACGATCCTACAGAGTTCATTGAGTCTATGCTGCTGCAGCAGATACCCGGAGGAGCCTTATATCAAGGATTTGCGGTGGAATGTGCGCATAGAGCTCTAACAAGGAGGCCGCCACCAGGAAACCCGCCTAGGCCAGTAATAGCCAAAATCCTTAATTACGGGACCGGGAGAAGATATTGGAACACTTCTGCAAGGGAGGAACGATTACACGAGGAGCGGCAAACATCACGGCCTACCCGGACTATACTCTGACTGTGCAGCATAGCCGCATGAACTTTGGGACGGTAAAGCGGAGATTGAGAGAGGCGGGCCATAAATACATGTTGCTGTATCCGGCAAAATTGAACGTTTTTCATAAACACAAAACCTTGTTTTTTGAGACTCCGGAGGACGCCATGGGATGGCTCGACGCGCAGAGATGTCCCCAGGAGCCTGACGTTCGGACGGGAAGAGGAGATGGAGGAGATAAGTAGTGCACGAGGAGGGTGCCACAAGATGGCGCGGTGTAGATCCATGGGACTTGATTATAGTCATTTGCGCGGCCTTCGGGAGAGAAGGTCAGACTGTTGCGCAAGATATTATGAGCACTGTGACTGTTACTGTATTTAGGGGAGCCTTGCAGAGCGGATCTCTTTACCCCATTTAGTAACTTTAGTTAAGTGACCATTAGGGTGACTTCACCCTACTGAGCTCTGGGCATTGTTTGACACTTGCAGGGCTAGATGTGGGGGTGCCTGAGTTCCGAGGATGGAGCTGGGCAGCAGTTGGGGTGTGTGGTGTTGGGGAAGGGCTGGGTAGAGGGTGGGGAGGGAAGCAGGGAGTTTGTGGTGTATATAGTTATGGGGAGTTTGAGTTTGTACAAGAAGCTACAAGTAAAAGTCAGAGGGCTGTATCTGTATCGCGTGGGCAAGTGGGATTCGCTACACTAGAGGGGGAAGGACACTCATGAGCTATGGGGGATCTTAAGATCGTAACGTGGAATGTCAGGGGACTCAATAGTTACTTAAAGAGGAACAAAGTCATGATGTATTTGAAAAGACAGAAGATTGATATTGCAATGTTGCAAGAGACGCATCTGACCCGGCAAAAGTTGGGACTGGTGGGGAAGAAGTGGAGAGGTACTGTAGTGGGCTCCCCCTATTCTGCCCACGCTAGGGGAGTGTTGGTCTGGGTGGCACCGCACGTCTCGCTCCAACTTACACAAGAGGTGGTGGATACGGAAGGTGGAGAATAGGGAGGTGTGCATTATAAATACATATGCCCCCAATCAAAATACGGCGGCATATTTTAGGACTCTGTGTACCAACCTGGGTGCGTGTATGGGGGGAGCGGTTATTTGGGGAGGGGATTTTAACTGCGTTCTCAACCCCAAGGTAGGCAGATCCGTTGATAAGATTGATAGGCCCACCCCCGCGGCCAGGGCATTGCAGACACTGTCTGGAGGCTGAAACATCCTAATGAAAAGCAGTACTCGCATTACTTTGCCCCGCAACAACTGCATACAAGACTTGATTATTTTTTTGCCACACCAGATGTGGTGATAGAAACCACCCAAATAGACTACAAAGCGAGGGTCCTGTCGGACCTGGGCTGGCAGTACTGCCGCCCGAGAGCGCGGATACCGACGTGGCGCCTCCGGGCTGAGGCGCTCAGGGACCCGGTTTTCAGAGAGGATATCAGGGATGAGATCACACATTATTTCGAAGAAAACACTGGCAGTGTGGATTCAGCGGACACGCTCTGGGAAGCCTTTAAGGTGGTATTGCGGGGTGCTGCCATTGCTAAATCAAAGGGCCTACAGGGTGGGGTCCTAATGGAGTTAGGGGAAGCCGAAGGTGAACTGGAACGGGAAATCAATAGGGCAGGAGAGGATGCAGAACTAGTACTCAAACTGCAGCAGCGGTGTGCAGAGCTTTGGGAACGGCTCTGCAACCTTAACTATAAGAAGTATGTTGAGAGACAACATGCAGGTGGGGATAAAACCGGTCGTCTTTTGGCGTGGTTATATAAGAGCGAAACCCCTAGGCCCCCGATTAGGACGATAACAAGAGAGGATGGGGAGGTAGCGGACACCCAAGAGGAAGTCAATAAGGCATTCTCAGACTATTACAGGGCATTATATGAGGACAAAGGGGGGGGCAATCGAGAGGAGATCAGAGAAACTTTAAGAAACATGGAATTACCTAAGATTAGTGCCGAAGAAAGGGAGGAGCTGGATGCACCGATTACTCTAGAGGAATTGGAGGAGGTGGTGAAGCAGTTGCCCACCTGTAAGACCCCCGGTGCGGACGGACTCCCTAGCGAGTTTTATAAAGCATATAGAGAGGAGGTACTCCCCCCCATGTAAGAAATGCTCAATGAGTCTTTTGAGGTGGGCCGGCTGCCGGAATCGCTTAGAGAAGCGATAATTATACCGCTTCCTAAGCCCAACAAGCCAGGGCACAGCTGCGGCTCCTATAGGCCTTTGTCAATGTTGAACCAGGACGGCAAGATATTGACGGCGGTCCTGGCCAATAGGCTGCGTAGAGTTATTAGTAAACTGATACACCCGGACCAGACAGGTTATGTCCCCAACAGGAAGATAACCCACAACCATAGGCGACTCCACCGGGTGATTGAAGAGGGGAACAAGAGCGAGGGTGAAATGGCGGTTGTGTCCCTAGATGCAGTCAAAGCTTTCGATTCAGTGAGGTGGCCGTGGTTGCTGGAGGCCCTGAGGGAATACGGGATGGGGCTGGGCTATGTTAGGTGGGCGAAACAGGATCTGTGATATCCGAGAGATGGCAACTTAGCAGAGGCACCAGACAAGGGTGCCCCTGGTCCCCCATGTTATATATTCTGGCCCTGGAGCCCCTAGCAGTGTACCTTAGACAACAATATGAAAAAAAAAGAATTCTGAAGAGAGATCAATGGCAGTCTGTTTGTCTATCTAGTCAGCAAAAGTGTTCTCTTTTCCTACATTGTCTATAATCTTCTGATGTGCTGCGCATTTCATAATTGCTAGCTGAGTAGGGAGTGCAAGCGCTGAGAGTAACCGTACTATCAAGGAGCCATGCTGGATTTTAGTGCCATGTGAGGTCAAGAAACCTCTTTCTGCCCAAAGCCTGCCGAAGTTGTGAACCACCCCAAAAGCATACTGACTGTCAGTATAAATGTTTACAGTAAACCCTTCGGAAAGTTCACAAGTTTGGATCAGTCCTATAATCTCTGCGGCCTGCGCAGAGTTATGCGTGATCCTTTTGGTCTCCACGACCGTGCTCAATGTGGTGATTGCATAAGAAGCTGTGGATGTACCATCCGGGAGTTTGAAACAGGAGCCATCACAAAACAGCTCCCCTTGTGGATTGTTCAAAGGGGTATCTTTTAGATCGATTCTGCCTTTGGTCTCTTGCTCTCTAGTGTAAAGGCAGTCATGTGACTCTTCGTCACTGCAAGCAGTACCTTGCGGTAGAGGTAAAAGTTCAGCCGGATTAAGGACACTACACCTCTTTATTTGGATGTGTGGTGCAAACAAGATCAATTCGTATCTCGTTAATCGTGCGGAGGAGAGGTGCTGCGTTTGTGTTCTGTTTAATAGAACATCTACAGAGTGAGGTACCATCAGGGTTAAAGCATGGCCTAGGACCATTCCCTCGCTCTGTTTTACGGACGCAGCAGCAGCAGCAACAGCAACAGCTCTCAAACATCTTATCAAAGTGCATGCAACAGGATCAAGGGCGGAAGAAAAGTAGCCGCACGGCTTATTCTTCCCTCTATGTTCCTGCGTTAATACAGCCAAAGCACATCCATCACATTCATGCACATACAACACAAAGGCCTTTTCGTAGTTTGGTGTGCCCAAAACTGGTGCCGAGCACAATGCAGTCTTGAGCAGATCAAATGCTCGCTGGTGCTCCAAGTTCCACGGCAATGGCGAAGAAATGCCCTTCTTCGTCAAAGCCAACATTGGTTTAATCACTAAGGAGAAGTTCGGGATCCACTGCCTACAGTAAGAAGCCATTCCTATCAAGGCTCTAACTTCCTTCTGTGTATTTGGGACAGACATGCTAGAAATGATTTTTATCCGTTCAGGCGTCAACCTTCTTCCCTCCTTTGACAGGAGATAGCCTAAATAGGCGACCTCCAGTCGACAATATTGAAATCTTTTAAGCAAAACTTTGTGTCCATGTTGTGCTAGGTGGATAAGCAACAATACGGTGCCCTCCTTACAAGCGCTCTCTGAGTCAGCAACTAAGAGTATATCGTCTACATAATGAAGATGTGTACAAGTAGTGGGCAACTCGCGTGTGTCGAGCTGCTCTTTCAAAGCCCTACTGTAGATGCTAGGACTTTCCGTGTAACCTTGCGGCGCACGAGTAAAGGTAAACGAGCGTCCCCCTAAGGTGAACACGAACAAGTATCTACTGTCTTTATGTATAGGGATACTAAAGAAGACGTTCTTTAGATCCACCACACTAAAGTGAGTAGCTGAAGCCAAAATCATGGTTAATATTGTCGTCACATCAGGCACACTGGGAAATTGTGGAGCAACAATCTTATTGATGGCACGTAAATCAATAATGAAACGGAAGGGAATCACATTATTGCCTTTTTTGTACACGGGCAAAATCAGACTATTGCACAAACTACCTGCAATTTCCTCAATCACTCCACGGTGCACAAAATCGGAGACTATGCATTTCAAAGCTTGCTCACCATCGACCGAGATCTTATACTGGGAAATATGTCGCAACTTCACTCCAAGTTTCAAAATAAACTCAACGGGCTCAATTTGCAAAACACCGACACCATTATCGTCAATTGCCCACAAACAATCTGGAACATCACTGAATTCCGGCGGCAAAGGTCTGGTCAAAAATTGAGAGACAGAAAGTTGCTGTGGTGAAATCGTCAAACGCACTCCATCAGAACAATGAATTACAGCATTTAATTCCTTCAACAGATTCAACCCCAACAAATTATCTCCGCAATTCGTAGTCAAAAGGAATGAACAGTGTTTCGTAAATGGACCCAAAGTAATAGGTACAGGCGAAGACACCGGACAGACAACTGGTGTGCTAGAAACCCTACAGAAACATTGGTTTGCCCTGACAGTGGAATGTTTGGAACCCGTGAATGGTCAATGGAACACGTCTGTGCCCCTGTATCTATCAAGAATAGATGCTTCCTATTTCCCACTGTCATCTCAATGTAGGGACCTTTCTGATTAACGGGAATAGGCGTTGGTTCCAAACCCTGCGAACACATGGCTAAAGGAAAATGAAACTTCAACCCAATCCCTGACCTTCTCCGTGACCAGCCATTGCAGTGGACACATGGCTAAAGGAAAATGAAACCTCAACCAAATCCCTGACCTTCTCCATGGCCAAAGTGAAACTTCAATCCAATCCCAGACCTTCTCCATGGCCAGCCATTGAAGTGGACACATGGCTAAAGGGAAATTAAACTTCAACCCAAGCCCTGACCTTCTCCATGGCCAGTCATTGCTTTGGACACATGGCTTAAGGAAAATGAAACTTCAACCCAATTCCTGACCTTCTCCATGGCCACCCATTGCAGCGGACACATGGCTAAAGGGGAATTAAACTTCAACCCAATCCCTGACCTTCTCCATGGCCAGTCATTGCTTTGGACACATGGCTTAAGGAAAATGAAACCTCAACCCAATCGCTGACCTTCTCCATGGCCACCCATTGCAGTGGACACATGGCTAAAGGAAAATGAAACCTCAACCCAATCGCTGACCTTCTCCATGGCCAGTCATTGCAGTGGACACATAGCTAAAGAGAAATTAAACTTCTATCCAATCCCTGACCTTCTCGATGGCCAGCCATTGCAGTGGATCAATGGTTAAAGGAAAATGGAACTTCAACCCAATCCCTGACCTTCTCCATGGCCAGCCATTGCAGTGGTCACATGGCTAAAGGAAAAGTAAACTTCAACCCAATCCCTGTCCATCTCCATGGCCAGCCATTGCAGTGGACACATGGCTAAAGGAAAATGAAACCTCAACCCAATCCCTGACCTTTTCCATGGCCAAAGCGAAACTTCAACCCAATCCCTGACCTTCTCCATGGCCACCCATTGCAGTGGACATATGGCTAAAGGAAAATGAAACTTCAACCCAATCCCTGACCTTATCCATGGCCAGCCATTGCAGCGGACACATGGCTAAAGGAAAATGAAACCTTAACCCAATCCCTGACCTTCTCCATGGCCAGCCATTGAAGCGGACACATGGCTAAAGGAAAATGAAACTTCAACCCAATCCCTGACCTTCACCATGGCCAGCCATTGCAGCAGACACATGGCTAAAGGAAAATGAAACTTCAACCCAATCCCTGACCGTCTGCATGGCCAGCCATTGCAGCGGACACATGGCTAAAGGGAAATGAAACTTCAAACCAATCCCTGACCTTCTCCATGGCCAGGCATTGCAGCGGACACATGGCTAAAGGGAAATGAAACTTCAACCCAATCCCTGACCTTCTCCGTGGCCAGGCATTGCAGCAGACACATGACTAAAGGAAAATGAAACCTCAACCCAATCCCTGACCTTCTCCGTGGCCTGCCATTGCAGCGGACACATGGCTAAAGGAAAATTAAACTTCTATCCAATCCCTGACCTTCTCCGTGGCCACCCATTGCAGTAGACATATGGCTAAAGGAAAATGAAACTTCAACCCAATCCCTGACCTTCTCCGTGGCCAGCCATTGCAGCGGACACATGGCTAAAGGAAAATGAAACTTCAACCCAATCCCTGACCTTCTCCGTGGCCAGCCATTGCAGCGGACACATGGCTAAAGGAAAATGAAACTTCAACCCAATCCCTGACCTTCTCCATGGCCAGCCATTGCAGCGGACACATGGCTAAAGGAAAAGGAAACTTCAACCCAATCCCTGACCTTCTCCATGGCCAGCCATTGCAGCGGACACATGGCTAAAGGGAAATGAAACTTCAACCCAATCCCTGACCTTCTCCTTGGCCTGCCATTGCAGCGGACACATGGCTAAAGAAAAATGAAACTTCAACCCAATCCCTGACCTTCTCCATGGCCAGCCATTGCAGTGAACACATGGCTAAAGGAAAATGAAACTTCAACCCAATCCCAGACCTTCTCCATGGCCAGCCATTGCGGTGGACACATGGCTAAAGGGAAATTAAACTTCAACCCAAGCCCTGACCTTCTCCATGGCCAGTCATTGCTTTGGACACATGGCTTAAGGAAAATGAAACTTCAACCCAATTCCTGACCTTCTCCATGCCACCCATTGCAGCGGACACATGGCTTAAGGGAAATTAAACTTCAACCCAATCCCTGACCGTCTCCATGGCCAGTCATTGCTTTGGACACATGATTTAAGGAAAATGAAACCTCATCCCAATCGCTGACCTTCTCCATGGCCACCCATTGCAGTGGACATATGGCTAAAGGAAAATGAAACCTCAACATAATCCATGACCTTCTCCATGGCCAGCCATTGCAGTGGACACATGGCTAAAGGAAAATTAAACTTCAACCCAATCCCTGACCTTCTCCATGGCCAGCCATTGCAGTGGACACATGGCTAAAGGAAAATGAAACTTCTATCCAATCCCTGACCTTCTCTATGGCCAGCCATTACAGTGGATCAATGGTTAAAGGAAAATGGAACTTCAACTCAATCCCTGACCTTCTCCATGGCCAGCCATTGCAGTGGACACATGGCTAAAGAGAAATGAAACTTCTATCCAATCCCTGACCTTCTCTATGGCCAGCCATTGCAGTGGATCAATGGTTAAAGGAAAATGGAACTTCAACGCAATCCCTGACCTTCTCCATGGCCAGCCATTGCAGTGGTCACATGGCTAAAGGAAAATTAAACTTCAACCCAATTCCTGTCCTTCTCCATGGCCAGCCATTGCAGTGGACACATGGCTAAAGGAAAATGAAACCTCAACCCAATCCCTGACCTTCTCCATGTCCAAAGCAAAACTTCAACCCAATCCCTGACCACCCATTGCAGTGGACATATGGCTAAAGGAAAATGAAATTAAACTTCCCTGACCTTCTCCATGGCCAGGCATTGCAGCGGACACATGGCTAAAGGGAAATGAAACTTCAACCCAATCCCTGACCTTCTCCGTGGCCAGGCATTGCAGCGGACACATGACTAAAGGAAAATGAAACCTCAACCCAATCCCTGACCTTCTCCGTGGCCTGCCATTGCAGCGGACACATGGCTAAAGGAAAATTAAACTTCTATCCAATCCCTGACCTTCTCCGTGGCCACCCATTGCAGTGGACATATGGCTAAAGGAAAATGAAACTTCAACCCAATCCCTGACCTTCTCCGTGGCCAGCCATTGCAGCGGACACATGGCTAAAGGAAAATGAAACTTCAACCCAATCCCTGACCTTCTCCGTGGCCAGCCATTGCAGCGGACACATGGCTAAAGGAAAATGAAACTTCAACCCAATCCCTGACCTTCTCCATGGCCAGCCATTGCAGCGGACACATGGCTAAAGGAAAAGGAAACTTCAACCCAATCCCTGACCTTCTCCATGGCCAGCCATTGCAGCGGACACATGGCTAAAGGGAAATTAAACTTCAACCCAATCCCTGACCATCTCCTTGGCCAGCCATTGCAGCGGACACATGGCTAAAGGGAAATTAAACTTCAACCCAATCCCTGACCATCTCCTTGGCCAGCCATTGCAGTGGACACATGGCTAAAGGAAAATGAAACTTCAACCCAAACCCTGACCTTCTCCATGGCCAAAGTGAAACTTCAACCCAATCCCAGACCTTCTCCATGGCCAGCCATTGCAGTGGACACATGGCTAAAGGGAAATTAAACTTCAACCCAAGCCCTGACCTTCTCCATGGCCAGTCATTGCTTTGGACACATGGCTTAAGGAAAATGAAACTTCAACCCAATTCCTGACCTTCTCCATGCCACCCATTGCAGCGGACACATGGCTTAAGGGAAATGAAACTTCAACCCAATCCCTGACCTTCTCCATGGCCAGTCATTGCTTTGGACACATGGTTTGAGGAAAATGAAACCTCAACCCAATCACTGACCTTCTCCATGGCCACCCATTGCGGTGGACACATGGCTAAAGGAAAATGAAACCTCAACCCAATCCCTGACCTTCTCCATGGCCAGCCATTGCAGTGGACACATGGCTAAAGGAAAATTAAACTTCAACCCAATCCCTGACCTTCTCCATGGCCAGCCATTGCAGTGGACACATGGCTAAAGGAAAATGAAACTTCTATCCAATCCCTGACCTTCTCTATGGCCAGCCATTACAGTGGATCAATGGTTAAAGGAAAATGGAACTTCAACTCAATCCCTGACCTTCTCCATGGCCAGCCATTGCAGTGGACACATGGCTAAAGAGGAATTAAACTTCTATCCAATCCCTGACCTTCTCTATGGCCAGCCATTGCAGTGGATCAATGGTTAAAGGAAAATGGAACTTCAACGCAATCCCTGACCTTCTCCATGGCCAGCCATTGCAGTGGTCACATGGCTAAAGGAAAATTAAACTTCAACCCAATTCCTGTCCTTCTCCATGGCCAGCCATTGCAGTGGACACATGGCTAAAGGAAAATGAAACCTCAACCCAATCCCCGACCTTGTCCATGTCCAAAGCAAAACTTCAACCCAATCCCATGCCACCCATTGCAGCGGACACATGGCTTAAGGGAAATGAAACTTCAACCCAATCCCTGACCTTCTCCATGGCCAGTCATTGCTTTGGACACATGGTTTGAGGAAAATGAAACCTCAACCCAATCACTGACCTTCTCCATGGCCACCCATTGCGGTGGACACATGGCTAAAGGAAAATGAAACCTCAACCCAATCCCTGACCTTCTCCATGGCCAGCCATTGCAGTGGACACATGGCTAAAGGAAAATTAAACTTCAACCCAATCCCTGACCTTCTCCATGGCCAGCCATTGCAGTGGACACATGGCTAAAGGAAAATGAAACTTCTATCCAATCCCTGACCTTCTCTATGGCCAGCCATTACAGTGGATCAATGGTTAAAGGAAAATGGAACTTCAACTCAATCCCTGACCTTCTCCATGGCCAGCCATTGCAGTGGACACATGGCTAAAGAGGAATTAAACTTCTATCCAATCCCTGACCTTCTCTATGGCCAGCCATTGCAGTGGATCAATGGTTAAAGGAAAATGGAACTTCAACGCAATCCCTGACCTTCTCCATGGCCAGCCATTGCAGTGGTCACATGGCTAAAGGAAAATTAAACTTCAACCCAATTCCTGTCCTTCTCCATGGCCAGCCATTGCAGTGGACACATGGCTAAAGGAAAATGAAACCTCAACCCAATCCCCGACCTTGTCCATGTCCAAAGCAAAACTTCAACCCAATCCCTGACCACCCATTGCAGTGGACATATGGCTAAAGGAAAATGAAATTTAACTTCCCTGACCTTCTCCATGCCCACCCATTGCAGTGGACACATGGCTAAAGAAAAATGAAACTTCATCCAATCCCTGACCTTCTGCGTGGCCAGACATGGCAGTGGACACATGGCTAAAGGATAATTAAACTTCAACCCAATCCCTGTTCTTCTCCATGGCCAGCCATTGCAGTGGACACATGGCTCAAGAGATATTAAACTTCTATCCAATCCCTGACCTTCTTTATGGCCAGCCATTGCAGTGGTCACATGGCTAAAGGAAAATTATACTTCAACCCAATCCCTGTCCTTCTCCATGGCCAGCCATTGCAGTGGACACATGGCTAAAGGAAAATGAAACCCCAACCCAATCCCTGACCTTCTCCATGGCCAGCCATTGCAGGAGTGAAACATCAACCCAATCCCTGACCTTCTCCATGGCCACCCATTGCAGTGGACATATGGCTAAAGGAAAATGGAACTTCAACCCAATCCCTGACCTTCTCTATGGCCAGCCATTGCAGTGGTCACATGGCTAAAGGAAAATTAAACTTCAACCCAATCCCTGTCCTTCTCCATGGCCAGCCATTGCAGTGGACACATGGCTAAAGGAAAATGAAACCTCAACCCAATCCCTGACCTTCTCCGTGGCCAAAGCGAAACTTCAACCCAATCCCTGACCTTCTCCATGGCCACCCATTGCAGTGGACATATGGCTAAAGGAAAATGAAATTTCAACCCAATCCCTGACCTTCTCCATGGCCAGCCATTGCAGCGGACACATGGCTAAAGGAAAATGAAACCTCAACTCAATCCCTGACCTTCTCCATGGCCAGCCATTGAAGCGGACACATGGCTAAAGGAAAATGAAACTTCAACCCAATCCCTGACCTTCACCATGGCCAGCCATTGCAGCAGACACATGGCTAAAGGAAAATGAAACTTCAACCCAATCCCTGACCTTCTCCATGGCCAGCCATTGCAGCGGACACATGGCTAAAGGGAAATGAAACTTCAACCCAATCCCTGACCTTCTCCATGGCCAGGCATTGCAGCGGACACATGGCTAAAGGGAAATGAAACTTCAACCCAATCCCTGACCTTCTCCGTGGCCAGGCATTGCAGCGGACACATGACTAAAGGAAAATTAAACTTCTATCCAATCCCTGACCTTCTCCGTGGCCACCCATTGCAGTAGACATATGGCTAAAGGAAAATGAAACTTCAACCCAATCCCTGACCTTCTCCGTGGCCAGCCATTGCAGCGGACACATAAAGGAAAATGAAACTTCAACCCAATCCCTGACCTTCTCCGTGGCCAGCCATTGCAGCGGACACATGGCTAATGGAAAATGAAACTTCAACCCAATCCCTGACCTTCTCCATGGCTAGCCATTGCAGCAGACACATGGCTAAAGGAAAATGAAACTTCAACCCAATCCCTGACCTTCTCCATGGCCAGCCATTGCAGCGGACACATGGCTAAAGGGAAATGAAACTTCAACCCAATCCCTGACCTTCTCCCTGGCCAGCCATTGCAGCGGACACATGGCTAAAGGAAAATGAAACTTCAACCCAATCCCTGACCTTCTCCGTGGCCAGCCATTGCAGTGGACACATGGCTAAAGGAAAATGAAACCTCAACCCAATCCCTGACCTTCTCCATGGCCAAAGTGAAACTTCAACCCAATCCCAGACCTTCTCCATGGCCAGCCATTGCAGTGGACACATGGCTAAAGGGAAATTAAACTTCAACCCAAGCCCTGACCTTCTCCATGGCCAGTCATTGCTTTGGACACATGGCTTAAGGAAAATGAAACTTCAACCCAATTCCTGACCTTCTCCATGGCCACCCATTGCAGCGGACACATGGCTTAAGGGAAATTAAACTTCAACCCAATCCCTGACCTTCTCCATGGCCAGTCATTGATTTGGACACATGGTTTAAGGAAAATGAAACCTCAACCCAATCGCTGACCTTCTCCATGGCCACCCATTGCAGTGGACACATGGCTAAAGGAAAATGAAACCTCAACCCAATCGCTGACCTTCTCCATGGCCAGCCATTGCAGTGGACACATGGCTAAAGGAAAATTAAACTTCAACCCAATCCCTGACCTTCTCCATGGCCAGCCATTGCAGTGGACACATGGCTAAAGGAAAATGAAACTTCTATCCAATCCTTGACCTTCTCTATGGCCAGCCATTACAGTGGATCAATGGTTAAAGGAAAATGGAACTTCAACTCAATCCCTGACCTTCTCCATGGCCAGCCATTGCAGTGGACACATGGCTAAAGAGAAACTAAACTTCTATCCAATCCCTGACCTTCTCTATGGCCAGCCATTGCAGTGGATCAATGGTTAAAGGAAAATTGAACTTCAACCCAATCCCTGACCTTCTCCGTGGCCAGGCATTGCAGCGGACACATGACTAAAGGAAAATGAAACCTCAACCCAATCCCTGACCTTCTCCGTGGCCTGCCATTGCAGCGGACACATGGCTAAAGGAAAATTAAACTTCTATCCAATCCCTGACCTTCTCCGTGGCCACCCATTGCAGCGGACATATGGCTAAAGGAAAATGAAACTTCAACCCAATCCCTGACCTTCTCCGGGGCCAGCCATTGCAGCGGACACATGGCTAAAGGAAAATGAAACTTCAACCCAATCCCTGACCTTCTCCGTGGCCAGCCATTGCAGCGGACACATGGCTAAAGGAAAATGAAACTTCAACCCAATCCCTGACCTTCTCCATGGCCAGCCATTGCAGCGGACACATGGCTAAAGGAAAAGGAAACTTCAACCCAATCCCTGACCTTCTCCATGGCCAGCCATTGCAGCGAACACATGGCTAAAGGAAAATGAAACTTCAACCCAATCCCTGACCTTCTCCGTGGCCAGCCATTGCAGTGGACACATGGCTAAAGGAAAATGAAACCTCAACCCAATCCCTGACCTTCTCCATGGCCAATGTGAAACTTCAACCCAATCCCAGACCTTCTCCATGCCACCCATTGCAGCGGACACATGGCTTAAGGGAAATTAAACTTCAACCCAATCCCTGACCTTCTCCATGGCCAGCCATTGCAGCGAACACATGGCTAAAGGAAAATGAAACTTCAACCCAATCCCTGACCTTCTCCGTGGCCAGCCATTGCAGTGGACACATGGCTAAAGGAAAATGAAACCTCAACCCAATCCCTGACCTTCTCCATGGCCAATGTGAAACTTCAACCCAATCCCAGACCTTCTCCGTGCCACCCATTGCAGCGGACACATGGCTTAAGGGAAATGAAACTTCAACCCAATCCCTGACCTTCTCCATGGCCAGCCATTGCAGCGAACACATGGCTAAAGGAAAATGAAACTTCAACCCAATCCCTGACCTTCTCCGTGGCCAGCCATTGCAGTGGACACATGGCTAAAGGAAAATGAAACCTCAACCCAATCCCTGACCTTCTCCATGGCCAATGTGAAACTTCAACCCAATCCCAGACCTTCTCCATGCCACCCATTGCAGCGGACACATGGCTTAAGGGAAATTAAACTTCAACCCAATCCCTGACCTTCTCCATGGCCAGCCATTGCAGCGAACACATGGCTAAAGGAAAATGAAACTTCAACCCAATCCCTGACCTTCTCCGTGGCCAGCCATTGCAGTGGACACATGGCTAAAGGAAAATGAAACCTCAACCCAATCCCTGACCTTCTCCATGGCCAATGTGAAACTTCAACCCAATCCCAGACCTTCTCCGTGCCACCCATTGCAGCGGACACATGGCTTAAGGGAAATGAAACTTCAACCCAATCCCTGACCTTCTCCATGGCCAGTCATTGCTTTGGACACATGGTTTGAGGAAAATGAAACCTCAACCCAATCACTGACCTTCTCCATGGCCACCCATTGCAGTGGACACATGGCTAAAGGAAAATGAAACCTCAACCCAATCCCTGACCTTCTCCATGGCCAGCCATTGCAGTGGACACATGGCTAAAGGAAAATTAAACTTCAACCCAATCCCTGACCTTCTCCATGGCCAGCCATTGCAGTGGACACATGGCTAAAGGAAAATGAAACTTCTATCCAATCCCTGACCTTCTCTATGGCCAGCCATTACAGTGGATCAATGGTTAAAGGAAAATGGAACTTCAACTCAATCCCTGACCTTCTCCATGGCCAGCCATTGCAGTGGACACATGGCTAAAGAGGAATTAAACTTCTATCCAATCCCTGACCTTCTCTATGGCCAGCCATTGCAGTGGATCAATGGTTAAAGGAAAATGGAACTTCAACGCAATCCCTGACCTTCTCCATGGCCAGCCATTGCAGTGGTCACATGGCTAAAGGAAAATTAAACTTCAACCCAATTCCTGCCCTTCTCCATGGCCAGCCATTGCAGTGGACACATGGCTAAAGGAAAATGAAACCTCAACCCAATCCCCGACCTTGTCCATGTCCAAAGCAAAACTTCAACCCAATCCCTGACCACCCATTGCAGTGGACATATGGCTAAAGGAAAATGAAATTTAACTTCCCTGACCTTCTCCATGCCCACCCATTGCAGTGGACACATGGCTAAAGAAAAATGAAACTTCATCCAATCCCTGACCTTCTGCGTGGCCAGACATGGCAGTGGACACATGGCTAAAGGATAATTAAACTTCAACCCAATCCCTGTTCTTCTCCATGGCCAGCCATTGCAGTGGACACATGGCTCAAGAGATATTAAACTTCTATCCAATCCCTGAGCTTCTTTATGGCCAGCCATTGCAGTGGACACATGGCTAAAGGAAAATGAAACCCCAACCCAATCCCTGACCTTCTCCATGGCCAGCCATTGCTGGAGTGAAACATCAACCCAATCCCTGACCTTCTCCATGGCCACCCATTGCAGTGGACATATGGCTAAAGGAAAATGGAACTTCAACCCAATCCCTGACCTTCTCTATGGCCAGCCATTGCAGTGGTCACATGGCTAAAGGAAAATTAAACTTCAACCCAATCCCTGTCCTTCTCCATGGCCAGCCATTGCAGTGGACACATGGCTAAAGGAAAATGAAACCTCAACCCAATCCCTGACCTTCTCCGTGGCCAAAGCGAAACTTCAACCCAATCCCTGACCTTCTCCATGGCCACCCATTGCAGTGGACATATGGCTAAAGGAAAATGAAATTTCAACCCAATCCCTGACCTTCTCCATGGCCAGCCATTGCAGCGGACACATGGCTAAAGGAAAATGAAACCTCAACTCAATCCCTGACCTTCTCCATGGCCAGCCATTGAAGCGGACACATGGCTAAAGGAAAATGAAACTTCAACCCAATCCCTGACCTTCACCATGGCCAGCCATTGCAGCAGACACATGGCTAAAGGAAAATGAAACTTCAACCCAATCCCTGACCTTCTCCATGGCCAGCCATTGCAGCGGACACATGGCTAAAGGGAAATGAAACTTCAACCCAATCCCTGACCTTCTCCATGGCCAGGCATTGCAGCGGACACATGGCTAAAGGGAAATGAAACTTCAACCCAATCCCTGACCTTCTCCGTGGCCAGGCATTGCAGCGGACACATGACTAAAGGAAAATTAAACTTCTATCCAATCCCTGACCTTCTCCGTGGCCACCCATTGCAGTAGACATATGGCTAAAGGAAAATGAAACTTCAACCCAATCCCTGACCTTCTCCGTGGCCAGCCATTGCAGCGGACACATAAAGGAAAATGAAACTTCAACCCAATCCCTGACCTTCTCCGTGGCCAGCCATTGCAGCGGACACATGGCTAATGGAAAATGAAACTTCAACCCAATCCCTGACCTTCTCCATGGCTAGCCATTGCAGCAGACACATGGCTAAAGGAAAATGAAACTTCAACCCAATCCCTGACCTTCTCCATGGCCAGCCATTGCAGCGGACACATGGCTAAAGGGAAATGAAACTTCAACCCAATCCCTGACCTTCTCCCTGGCCAGCCATTGCAGCGGACACATGGCTAAAGGAAAATGAAACTTCAACCCAATCCCTGACCTTCTCCGTGGCCAGCCATTGCAGTGGACACATGGCTAAAGGAAAATGAAACCTCAACCCAATCCCTGACCTTCTCCATGGCCAAAGTGAAACTTCAACCCAATCCCAGACATTCTCCATGGCCAGCCATTGCAGTGGACACATGGCTAAAGGGAAATTAAACTTCAACCCAAGCCCTGACCTTCTCCATGGCCAGTCATTGCTTTGGACACATGGCTTAAGGAAAATGAAACTTCAACCCAATTCCTGACCTTCTCCATGGCCACCCATTGCAGCGGACACATGGCTTAAGGGAAATTAAACTTCAACCCAATCCCTGACCTTCTCCATGGCCAGTCATTGATTTGGACACATGGTTTAAGGAAAATGAAACCTCAACCCAATCGCTGACCTTCTCCATGGCCACCCATTGCAGTGGACACATGGCTAAAGGAAAATGAAACCTCAACCCAATCGCTGACCTTCTCCATGGCCAGCCATTGCAGTGGACACATGGCTAAAGGAAAATTAAACTTCAACCCAATCCCTGACCTTCTCCATGGCCAGCCATTGCAGTGGACACATGGCTAAAGGAAAATGAAACTTCTATCCAATCCTTGACCTTCTCTATGGCCAGCCATTACAGTGGATCAATGGTTAAAGGAAAATGGAACTTCAACTCAATCCCTGACCTTCTCCATGGCCAGCCATTGCAGTGGATACATGGCTAAAGAGAAACTAAACTTCTATCCAATCCCTGACCTTCTCTATGGCCAGCCATTGCAGTGGATCAATGGTTAAAGGAAAATTGAACTTCAACCCAATCCCTGACCTTCTCCGTGGCCAGGCATTGCAGCGGACACATGACTAAAGGAAAATGAAACCTCAACCCAATCCCTGACCTTCTCCGTGGCCTGCCATTGCAGCGGACACATGGCTAAAGGAAAATTAAACTTCTATCCAATCCCTGACCTTCTCCGTGGCCACCCATTGCAGCGGACATATGGCTAAAGGAAAATGAAACTTCAACCCAATCCCTGACCTTCTCCATGGCCAGCCATTGCAGCGGACACATGGCTAAAGGAAAATGAAACTTCAACCCAATCCCTGACCTTCTCCGTGGCCAGCCATTGCAGCGGACACATGGCTAAAGGAAAATGAAACTTCAACCCAATCCCTGACCTTCTCCATGGCCAGCCATTGCAGCGGACACATGGCTAAAGGAAAAGGAAACTTCAACCCAATCCCTGACCTTCTCCATGGCCAGCCATTGCAGCGAACACATGGCTAAAGAAAAATGAAACTTCAACCCAATCCCTGACCTTCTCCGTGGCCAGCCATTGCAGTGGACACATGGCTAAAGGAAAATGAAACCTCAACCCAATCCCTGACCTTCTCCATGGCCAATGTGAAACTTCAACCCAATCCCAGACCTTCTCCATGCCACCCATTGCAGCGGACACATGGCTTAAGGGAAATTAAACTTCAACCCAATCCCTGACCTTCTCCATGGCCAGCCATTGCAGCGAACACATGGCTAAAGGAAAATGAAACTTCAACCCAATCCCTGACCTTCTCCGTGGCCAGCCATTGCAGTGGACACATGGCTAAAGGAAAATGAAACCTCAACCCAATCCCTGACCTTCTCCATGGCCAATGTGAAACTTCAACCCAATCCCAGACCTTCTCCATGCCACCCATTGCAGCGGACACATGGCTTAAGGGAAATTAAACTTCAACCCAATCCCTGACCTTCTCCATGGCCAGTCATTGCTTTGGACACATGGTTTAAGGAAAATGAAACCTCAACCCAATCACTGACCTTCTCCATGGCCACCCATTGCAGTGGACACATGGCTAAAGGAAAATGAAACCTCAACCCAATCCCTGACCTTCTCCATGGCCAGCCATTGCAGTGGACACATGGCTAAAGGAAAATTAAACTTCAACCCAATCCCTGACCTTCTCCATGGCCAGCCATTGCAGTGGACACATGGCTAAAGGAAAATGAAACTTCTATCCAATCCCTGACCTTCTCTATGGCCAGCCATTACAGTGGATCAATGGTTAAAGGAAAATGGAACTTCAACTCAATCCCTGACCTTCTCCATGGCCAGCCATTGCAGTGGACACATGGCTAAAGAGAAATTAAACTTCTATCCAATCTCTGACCTTCTCTATGGCCAGCCATTGCAGTGGATCAATGGTTAAAGGAAAATGGAACTTCAACGCAATCCCTGACCTTCTCCATGGCCAGCCATTGCAGTGGTCACATGGCTAAAGGAAAATTAAACTTCAACCCAATTCCTGTCCTTCTCCATGGCCAGCCATTGCAGTGGACACATGGCTAAAGGAAAATGAAACCTCAACCCAATCCCTGACCTTCTCCATGTCCAAAGCAAAACTTCAACCCAATCCCTGACCACCCATTGCAGTGGACATATGGCTAAAGGAAAATGAAATTAAACTTCCCTGACCTTCTCCATGGCCACCCATTGCAGTGGACACATGGCTAAAGGAAAATGAAACTTCACCCAATCCCTGACCTTCTGCGTGGCCAGACATTGCAGTGGACACATGGCTAAAGGATAATTAAACTTCAACCCAATCCCTGTTCTTCTCCATGGCCAGCCATTGCAGTGGACACATGGCTCAAGAGATATTAAACTTCTATCCAATCCCTGACCTTCTTTATGGCCAGCCATTGCAGTGGTCACATGGCTAAAGGGAAATTAAACTTCAACCCAAGCCCTGACCTTCTCCATGGCCAGTCATTGCTTTGGACACATGGCTTAAGGAAAATGAAACTTCAACCCAATTCCTGACCTTCTCCATGGCCACCCATTGCAGCGGACACATGGCTTAAGGGAAATTAAACTTCAACCCAATCCCTGACCTTCTCCATGGCCAGTCATTGATTTGGACACATGGTTTAAGGAAAATGAAACCTCAACCCAATCGCTGACCTTCTCCATGGCCACCCATTACAGTGGACACATGGCTAAAGGAAAATGAAACCTCAACCCAATCGCTGACCTTCTCCATGGCCAGCCATTGCAGTGGACACATGGCTAAAGGAAAATTAAACTTCAACCCAATCCCTGACCTTCTCCATGGCCAGCCATTGCAGTGGACACATGGCTAAAGGAAAATGAAACTTCTATCCAATCCCTGACCTTCTCTATGGCTAGCCATTACAGTGGATCAATGGTTAAAGGAAAATGGAACTTCAACTCAATCCCTGACCTTCTCCATGGCCAGCCATTGCAGTGGACACATGGCTAAAGAGAAATTAAACTTATATCCAATCCCTGACCTTCTCTATGGCCAGCCATTGCAGTGGATCAATGGTTAAAGGAAAATTGAACTTCAACCCAATCCCTGACCTTCTCCATGGCCAGCCATTGCAGTGGTCACATGGCTAAAGGAAAATTAAACTTCAACCCAATTCCTGTCCTTCTCCATGGTCAGCCATTACAGTGGACACATGGCTAAAGGAAAATGAAACCTCAACCCAATCCCTGACCTTCTCCATGTCAAAAGCGAAACTTCAACCCAATCCCTGACCACCCATTGCAGTGGACATATGGCTAAAGGAAAATGAAATTAAACTTCCCTGACCTTCTCCATGGCCACCCATTGCAGTGGACACATGGCTAAAGGAAAATGAAACTTCACCCAATCCCTGACCTTCTGCGTGGCCAGACATTGCAGTGGACACATGGCTAAAGGATAATTAAACTTCAACCCAATCCCTGTTCTTCTCCATGGCCAGCCATTGCAGTGGACACATGGCTAAAGAGAAATTAAACTTCTATCCAATCCCTGACCTTCTCTATGGCCAGCCATTGCAGTGGTCACATGGCTAAAGGAAAATTATACTTCAACCCAATCCCTGTCCTTCTCCATGGCCAGCCATTACAGTGGACACATGGCTAAAGGAAAATGAAACCTCAACCCAATCCCCGACCTTGTCCATGTCCAAAGCAAAACTTCAACCCAATCCCTGACCACCCATTGCAGTGGACATATGGCTAAAGGAAAATGAAATTTAACTTCCCTGACCTTCTCCATGCCCACCCATTGCAGTGGACACATGGCTAAAGAAAAATGAAACTTCATCCAATCCCTGACCTTCTGCGTGGCCAGACATTGCAGTGGACACATGGCTAAAGGATAATTAAACTTCAACCCAATCCCTGTTCTTCTCCATGGCCAGCCATTGCAGTGGACACATGGCTCAAGAGATATTAAACTTCTATCCAATCCCTGACCTTCTTTATGGCCAGCCATTGCAGTGGTCACATGGCTAAAGGAAAATTATACTTCAACCCAATCCCTGTCCTTCTCCATGGCCAGCCATTGCAGTGGACACATGGCTAAAGGAAAATGAAACCCCAACCCAATCCCTGACCTTCTCCATGGCCAGCCATTGCTGGAGTGAAACATCAACCCAATCCCTGACCTTCTCCATGGCCACCCATTGCAGTGGACATATGGCTAAAGGAAAATGGAACTTCAACCCAATCCCTGACCTTCTCTATGGCCAGCCATTGCAGTGGTCACATGGCTAAAGGAAAATTAAACTTCAACCCAATCCCTGTCCTTCTCCATGGCCAGCCATTGCAGTGGACACATGGCTAAAGGAAAATGAAACCTCAACCCAATCCCTGACCTTCTCCGTGGCCAAAGCGAAACTTCAACCCAATCCCTGACCTTCTCCATGGCCACCCATTGCAGTGGACATATGGCTAAAGGAAAATGAAATTTCAACCCAATCCCTGACCTTCTCCATGGCCAGCCATTGCAGCGGACACATGGCTAAAGGAAAATGAAACCTCAACTCAATCCCTGACCTTCTCCATGGCCAGCCATTGAAGCGGACACATGGCTAAAGGAAAATGAAACTTCAACCCAATCCCTGACCTTCACCATGGCCAGCCATTGCAGCAGACACATGGCTAAAGGAAAATGAAACTTCAACCCAATCCCTGACCTTCTCCATGGCCAGCCATTGCAGCGGACACATGGCTAAAGGGAAATGAAACTTCAACCCAATCCCTGACCTTCTCCATGGCCAGGCATTGCAGCGGACACATGGCTAAAGGGAAATGAAACTTCAACCCAATCCCTGACCTTCTCCGTGGCCAGGCATTGCAGCGGACACATGACTAAAGGAAAATTAAACTTCTATCCAATCCCTGACCTTCTCCGTGGCCACCCATTGCAGTAGACATATGGCTAAAGGAAAATGAAACTTCAACCCAATCCCTGACCTTCTCCGTGGCCAGCCATTGCAGCGGACACATAAAGGAAAATGAAACTTCAACCCAATCCCTGACCTTCTCCGTGGCCAGCCATTGCAGCGGACACATGGCTAATGGAAAATGAAACTTAAACCCAATCCCTGACCTTCTCCATGGCTAGCCATTGCAGCAGACACATGGCTAAAGGAAAATGAAACTTCAACCCAATCCCTGACCTTCTCCATGGCCAGCCATTGCAGCGGACACATGGCTAAAGGGAAATGAAACTTCAACCCAATCCCTGACCTTCTCCCTGGCCAGCCATTGCAGCGGACACATGGCTAAAGGAAAATGAAACTTCAACCCAATCCCTGACCTTCTCCGTGGCCAGCCATTGCAGTGGACACATGGCTAAAGGAAAATGAAACCTCAACCCAATCCCTGACCTTCTCCATGGCCAAAGTGAAACTTCAACCCAATCCCAGACCTTCTCCATGGCCAGCCATTGCAGTGGACACATGGCTAAAGGGAAATTAAACTTCAACCCAAGCCCTGACCTTCTCCATGGCCAGTCATTGCTTTGGACACATGGCTTAAGGAAAATGAAACTTCAACCCAATTCCTGACCTTCTCCATGGCCACCCATTGCAGCGGACACATGGCTTAAGGGAAATTAAACTTCAACCCAATCCCTGACCTTCTCCATGGCCAGTCATTGATTTGGACACATGGTTTAAGGAAAATGAAACCTCAACCCAATCGCTGACCTTCTCCATGGCCACCCATTGCAGTGGACACATGGCTAAAGGAAAATGAAACCTCAACCCAATCGCTGACCTTCTCCATGGCCAGCCATTGCAGTGGACACATGGCTAAAGGAAAATTAAACTTCAACCCAATCCCTGACCTTCTCCATGGCCAGCCATTGCAGTGGACACATAGCTAAAGGAAAATGAAACTTCTATCCAATCCTTGACCTTCTCTATGGCCAGCCATTACAGTGGATCAATGGTTAAAGGAAAATGGAACTTCAACTCAATCCCTGACCTTCTCCATGGCCAGCCATTGCAGTGGACACATGGCTAAAGAGAAACTAAACTTCTATCCAATCCCTGACCTTCTCTATGGCCAGCCATTGCAGTGGATCAATGGTTAAAGGAAAATTGAACTTCAACCCAATCCCTGACCTTCTCCATGGCCAGGCATTGCAGCGGACACATGACTAAAGGAAAATGAAACCTCAACCCAATCCCTGACCTTCTCCGTGGCCTGCCATTGCAGCGGACACATGGCTAAAGGAAAATTAAACTTCTATCCAATCCCTGACCTTCTCCGTGGCCACCCATTGCAGCGGACATATGGCTAAAGGAAAATGAAACTTCAACCCAATCCCTGACCTTCTCCGTGGCCAGCCATTGCAGCGGACACATGGCTAAAGGAAAATGAAACTTCAACCCAATCCCTGACCTTCTCCGTGGCCAGCAATTGCAGCGGACACATGGCTAAAGGAAAATGAAACTTCAACCCAATCCCTGACCTTCTCCATGGCCAGCCATTGCAGCGGACACATGGCTAAAGGAAAAGGAAACTTCAACCCAATCCCTGACCTTCTCCATGGCCAGCCATTGCAGCGAACACATGGCTAAAGGAAAATGAAACTTCAACCCAATCCCTGACCTTCTCCGTGGCCAGCCATTGCAGTGGACACATGGCTAAAGGAAAATGAAACCTCAACCCAATCCCTGACCTTCTCCATGGCCAATGTGAAACTTCAACCCAATCCCAGACCTTCTCCATGCCACCCATTGCAGCGGACACATGGCTTAAGGGAAATTAAACTTCAACCCAATCCCTGACCTTCTCCATGGCCAGCCATTGCAGCGAACACATGGCTAAAGGAAAATGAAACTTCAACCCAATCCCTGACCTTCTCCGTGGCCAGCCATTGCAGTGGACACATGGCTAAAGGAAAATGAAACCTCAACCCAATCCCTGACCTTCTCCATGGCCAATGTGAAACTTCAACCCAATCCCAGACCTTCTCCATGCCACCCATTGCAGCGGACACATGGCTTAAGGGAAATGAAACTTCAACCCAATCCCTGACCCTCTCCATGGCCAGTCATTGCTTTGGACACATGGTTTGAGGAAAATGAAACCTCAACCCAATCACTGACCTTCTCCATGGCCACCCATTGCAGTGGACACATGGCTTAAGGGAAATTAAACTTCAACCCAATCCCTGACCTTCTCCATGGCCAGTCATTGATTTGGACACATGGTTTAAGGAAAATGAAACCTCAACCCAATCGCTGACCTTCTCCATGGCCACCCATTGCAGTGGACACATGGCTAAAGGAAAATGAAACCTCAACCCAATCGCTGACCTTCTCCATGGCCAGCCATTGCAGTGGACACATGGCTAAAGGAAAATTAAACTTCAACCCAATCCCTGACCTTCTCCATGGCCAGCCATTGCAGTGGACACATGGCTAAAGGAAAATGAAACTTCTATCCAATCCTTGACCTTCTCTATGGCCAGCCATTACAGTGGATCAATGGTTAAAGGAAAATGGAACTTCAACTCAATCCCTGACCTTCTCCATGGCCAGCCATTGCAGTGGACACATGGCTAAAGAGAAACTAAACTTCTATCCAATCCCTGACCTTCTCTATGGCCAGCCATTGCAGTGGATCAATGGTTAAAGGAAAATTGAACTTCAACCCAATCCCTGACCTTCTCCATGGCCAGGCATTGCAGCGGACACATGACTAAAGGAAAATGAAACCTCAACCCAATCCCTGACCTTCTCCGTGGCCTGCCATTGCAGCGGACACATGGCTAAAGGAAAATTAAACTTCTATCCAATCCCTGACCTTCTCCGTGGCCACCCATTGCAGCGGACATATGGCTAAAGGAAAATGAAACTTCAACCCAATCCCTGACCTTCTCCGTGGCCAGCCATTGCAGCGGACACATGGCTAAAGGAAAATGAAACTTCAACCCAATCCCTGACCTTCTCCGTGGCCAGCAATTGCAGCGGACACATGGCTAAAGGAAAATGAAACTTCAACCCAATCCCTGACCTTCTCCATGGCCAGCCATTGCAGCGGACACATGGCTAAAGGAAAAGGAAACTTCAACCCAATCCCTGACCTTCTCCATGGCCAGCCATTGCAGCGAACACATGGCTAAAGGAAAATGAAACTTCAACCCAATCCCTGACCTTCTCCGTGGCCAGCCATTGCAGTGGACACATGGCTAAAGGAAAATGAAACCTCAACCCAATCCCTGACCTTCTCCATGGCCAATGTGAAACTTCAACCCAATCCCAGACCTTCTCCATGCCACCCATTGCAGCGGACACATGGCTTAAGGGAAATTAAACTTCAACCCAATCCCTGACCTTCTCCATGGCCAGCCATTGCAGCGAACACATGGCTAAAGGAAAATGAAACTTCAACCCAATCCCTGACCTTCTCCGTGGCCAGCCATTGCAGTGGACACATGGCTAAAGGAAAATGAAACCTCAACCCAATCCCTGACCTTCTCCATGGCCAATGTGAAACTTCAACCCAATCCCAGACCTTCTCCATGCCACCCATTGCAGCGGACACATGGCTTAAGGGAAATGAAACTTCAACCCAATCCCTGACCCTCTCCATGGCCAGTCATTGCTTTGGACACATGGTTTGAGGAAAATGAAACCTCAACCCAATCACTGACCTTCTCCATGGCCACCCATTGCAGTGGACACATGGCTAAAGGAAAATGAAACCTCAACCCAATCCCTGACCTTCTCCATGGCCAGCCATTGCAGTGGACACATGGCTAAAGGAAAATTAAACTTCAACCCAATCCCTGACCTTCTCCATGGCCAGCCATTGCAGTGGACACATGGCTAAAGGAAAATGAAACTTCTATCCAATCCCTGACCTTCTCTATGGCCAGCCATTACAGTGGATCAATGGTTAAAGGAAAATGGAACTTCAACTCAATCCCTGACCTTCTCCATGGCCAGCCATTGCAGTGGACACATGGCTAAAGAGGAATTAAACTTCTATCCAATCCCTGACCTTCTCTATGGCCAGCCATTGCAGTGGATCAATGGTTAAAGGAAAATGGAACTTCAACGCAATCCCTGACCTTCTCCATGGCCAGCCATTGCAGTGGTCACATGGCTAAAGGAAAATTAAACTTCAACCCAATTCCTGTCCTTCTCCATGGCCAGCCATTGCAGTGGACACATGGCTAAAGGAAAATGAAACCTCAACCCAATCCCCGACCTTGTCCATGTCCAAAGCAAAACTTCAACCCAATCCCTGACCACCCATTGCAGTGGACATATGGCTAAAGGAAAATGAAATTTAACTTCCCTGACCTTCTCCATGCCCACCCATTGCAGTGGACACATGGCTAAAGAAAAATGAAACTTCATCCAATCCCTGACCTTCTGCGTGGCCAGACATGGCAGTGGACACATGGCTAAAGGATAATTAAACTTCAACCCAATCCCTGTTCTTCTCCATGGCCAGCCATTGCAGTGGACACATGGCTCAAGAGATATTAAACTTCTATCCAATCCCTGACCTTCTTTATGGCCAGCCATTGCAGTGGACACATGGCTAAAGGAAAATGAAACCCCAACCCAATCCCTGACCTTCTCCATGGCCAGCCATTGCTGGAGTGAAACATCAACCCAATCCCTGACCTTCTCCATGGCCACCCATTGCAGTGGACATATGGCTAAAGGAAAATGAAATTTCAACCCAATCCCTGACCTTCTCCATGGCCAGCCATTGCAGCGGACACATGGCTAAAGGAAAATGAAACCTCAACTCAATCCCTGACCTTCTCCATGGCCAGCCATTGAAGCGGACACATGGCTAAAGGAAAATGAAACTTCAACCCAATCCCTGACCTTCACCATGGCCAGCCATTGCAGCAGACACATGGCTAAAGGAAAATGAAACTTCAACCCAATCCCTGACCTTCTCCATGGCCAGCCATTGCAGCGGACACATGGCTAAAGGGAAATGAAACTTCAACCCAATCCCTGACCTTCTCCATGGCCAGGCATTGCAGCGGACACATGGCTAAAGGGAAATGAAACTTCAACCCAATCCCTGACCTTCTCCGTGGCCAGGCATTGCAGCGGACACATGACTAAAGGAAAATTAAACTTCTATCCAATCCCTGACCTTCTCCGTGGCCACCCATTGCAGTAGACATATGGCTAAAGGAAAATGAAACTTCAACCCAATCCCTGACCTTCTCCGTGGCCAGCCATTGCAGCGGACACATAAAGGAAAATGAAACTTCAACCCAATCCCTGACCTTCTCCGTGGCCAGCCATTGCAGCGGACACATGGCTAATGGAAAATGAAACTTCAACCCAATCCCTGACCTTCTCCATGGCTAGCCATTGCAGCAGACACATGGCTAAAGGAAAATGAAACTTCAACCCAATCCCTGACCTTCTCCATGGCCAGCCATTGCAGCGGACACATGGCTAAAGGGAAATGAAACTTCAACCCAATCCCTGACCTTCTCCCTGGCCAGCCATTGCAGCGGACACATGGCTAAAGGAAAATGAAACTTCAACCCAATCCCTGACCTTCTCCGTGGCCAGCCATTGCAGTGGACACATGGCTAAAGGAAAATGAAACCTCAACCCAATCCCTGACCTTCTCCATGGCCAAAGTGAAACTTCAACCCAATCCCAGACCTTCTCCATGGCCAGCCATTGCAGTGGACACATGGCTAAAGGGAAATTAAACTTCAACCCAAGCCCTGACCTTCTCCATGGCCAGTCATTGCTTTGGACACATGGCTTAAGGAAAATGAAACTTCAACCCAATTCCTGACCTTCTCAATGGCCACCCATTGCAGCGGACACATGGCTTAAGGGAAATTAAACTTCAACCCAATCCCTGACCTTCTCCATGGCCAGTCATTGATTTGGACACATGGTTTAAGGAAAATGAAACCTCAACCCAATCGCTGACCTTCTCCATGGCCACCCATTGCAGTGGACACATGGCTAAAGGAAAATGAAACCTCAACCCAATCGCTGACCTTCTCCATGGCCAGCCATTGCAGTGGACACATGGCTAAAGGAAAATTAAACTTCAACCCAATCCCTGACCTTCTCCATGGCCAGCCATTGCAGTGGACACATGGCTATAGGAAAATGAAACTTCTATCCAATCCTTGACCTTCTCTATGGCCAGCCATTACAGTGGATCAATGGTTAAAGGAAAATGGAACTTCAACTCAATCCCTGACCTTCTCCATGGCCAGCCATTGCAGTGGATACATGGCTAAAGAGAAACTAAACTTCTATCCAATCCCTGACCTTCTCTATGGCCAGCCATTGCAGTGGATCAATGGTTAAAGGAAAATTGAACTTCAACCCAATCCCTGACCTTCTCCGTGGCCAGGCATTGCAGCGGACACATGACTAAAGGAAAATGAAACCTCAACCCAATCCCTGACCTTCTCCGTGGCCTGCCATTGCAGCGGACACATGGCTAAAGGAAAATTAAACTTCTATCCAATCCCTGACCTTCTCCGTGGCCACCCATTGCAGCGGACATATGGCTAAAGGAAAATGAAACTTCAACCCAATCCCTGACCTTCTCCGTGGCCAGCCATTGCAGCGGACACATGGCTAAAGGAAAATGAAACTTCAACCCAATCCCTGACCTTCTCCGTGGCCAGCCATTGCAGCGGACACATGGCTAAAGGAAAATGAAACTTCAACCCAATCCCTGACCTTCTCCATGGCCAGCCATTGCAGCGGACACATGGCTAAAGGAAAAGGAAACTTCAACCCAATCCCTGACCTTCTCCATGGCCAGCCATTGCAGCGAACACATGGCTAAAGGAAAATGAAACTTCAACCCAATCCCTGACCTTCTCCGTGGCCAGCCATTGCAGTGGACACATGGCTAAAGGAAAATGAAACCTCAACCCAATCCCTGACCTTCTCCATGGCCAATGTGAAACTTCAACCCAATCCCAGACCTTCTCCATGCCACCCATTGCAGCGGACACATGGCTTAAGGGAAATTAAACTTCAACCCAATCCCTGACCTTCTCCATGGCCAGCCATTGCAGCGAACACATGGCTAAAGGAAAATGAAACTTCAACCCAATCCCTGACCTTCTCCGTGGCCAGCCATTGCAGTGGACACATGGCTAAAGGAAAATGAAACCTCAACCCAATCCCTGACCTTCTCCATGGCCAATGTGAAACTTCAACCCAATCCCTGACCTTCTCCATGGCCAGCCATTGCAGCGAACACATGGCTAAAGGAAAATGAAACTTCAACCCAATCCCTGACCTTCTCCATGGCCAGTCATTGCTTTGGACACATGGTTTAAGGAAAATGAAACCTCAACCCAATCACTGACCTTCTCCATGGCCACCCATTGCAGTGGACACATGGCTAAAGGAAAATGAAACCTCAACCCAATCCCTGACCTTCTCCATGGCCAGCCATTGCAGTGGACACATGGCTAAAGGAAAATTAAACTTCAACCCAATCCCTGACCTTCTCCATGGCCAGCCATTGCAGTGGACACATGGCTAAAGGAAAATGAAACTTCTATCCAATCCCTGACCTTCTCTATGGCCAGCCATTACAGTGGATCAATGGTTAAAGGAAAATGGAACTTCAACTCAATCCCTGACCTTCTCCATGGCCAGCCATTGCAGTGGACACATGGCTAAAGAGAAATTAAACTTCTATCCAATCTCTGACCTTCTCTATGGCCAGCCATTGCAGTGGATCAATGGTTAAAGGAAAATGGAACTTCAACGCAATCCCTGACCTTCTCCATGGCCAGCCATTGCAGTGGTCACATGGCTAAAGGAAAATTAAACTTCAACCCAATTCCTGTCCTTCTCCATGGCCAGCCATTGCAGTGGACACATGGCTAAAGGAAAATGAAACCTCAACCCAATCCCTGACCTTCTCCATGTCCAAAGCAAAACTTCAACCCAATCCCTGACCACCCATTGCAGTGGACATATGGCTAAAGGAAAATGAAATTAAACTTCCCTGACCTTCTCCATGGCCACCCATTGCAGTGGACACATGGCTAAAGGAAAATGAAACTTCACCCAATCCCTGACCTTCTGCGTGGCCAGACATTGCAGTGGACACATGGCTAAAGGATAATTAAACTTCAACCCAATCCCTGTTCTTCTCCATGGCCAGCCATTGCAGTGGACACATGGCTCAAGAGATATTAAACTTCTATCCAATCCCTGACCTTCTTTATGGCCAGCCATTGCAGTGGTCACATGGCTAAAGGGAAATTAAACTTCAACCCAAGCCCTGACCTTCTCCATGGCCAGTCATTGCTTTGGACACATGGCTTAAGGAAAATGAAACTTCAACCCAATTCCTGACCTTCTCCATGGCCACCCATTGCAGCGGACACATGGCTTAAGGGAAATTAAACTTCAACCCAATCCCTGACCTTCTCCATGGCCAGTCATTGATTTGGACACATGGTTTAAGGAAAATGAAACCTCAACCCAATCGCTGACCTTCTCCATGGCCACCCATTACAGTGGACACATGGCTAAAGGAAAATGAAACCTCAACCCAATCGCTGACCTTCTCCATGGCCAGCCATTGCAGTGGACACATGGCTAAAGGAAAATTAAACTTCAACCCAATCCCTGACCTTCTCCATGGCCAGCCATTGCAGTGGACACATGGCTAAAGGAAAATGAAACTTCTATCCAATCCCTGACCTTCTCTATGGCTAGCCATTACAGTGGATCAATGGTTAAAGGAAAATGGAACTTCAACTCAATCCCTGACCTTCTCCATGGCCAGCCATTGCAGTGGACACATGGCTAAAGAGAAATTAAACTTATATCCAATCCCTGACCTTCTCTATGGCCAGCCATTGCAGTGGATCAATGGTTAAAGGAAAATTGAACTTCAACCCAATCCCTGACCTTCTCCATGGCCAGCCATTGCAGTGGTCACATGGCTAAAGGAAAATTAAACTTCAACCCAATTCCTGTCCTTCTCCATGGTCAGCCATTACAGTGGACACATGGCTAAAGGAAAATGAAACCTCAACCCAATCCCTGACCTTCTCCATGTCAAAAGCGAAACTTCAACCCAATCCCTGACCACCCATTGCAGTGGACATATGGCTAAAGGAAAATGAAATTAAACTTCCCTGACCTTCTCCATGGCCACCCATTGCAGTGGACACATGGCTAAAGGAAAATGAAACTTCACCCAATCCCTGACCTTCTGCGTGGCCAGACATTGCAGTGGACACATGGCTAAAGGATAATTAAACTTCAACCCAATCCCTGTTCTTCTCCATGGCCAGCCATTGCAGTGGACACATGGCTAAAGAGAAATTAAACTTCTATCCAATCCCTGACCTTCTCTATGGCCAGCCATTGCAGTGGTCACATGGCTAAAGGAAAATTATACTTCAACCCAATCCCTGTCCTTCTCCATGGCCAGCCATTGCAGTGGACACATGGCTAAAGGAAAATGAAACCCCAACCCAATCCCTGACCTTCTCCATGGCCAGCCATTGCTGGAGTGAAACTTCAACCCAATCCCTGACCTTCTCCATGGCCACCCATTGCAGTGGACATATGGCTAAAGGAAAATGAAACTTCAACCCAATCCCTGACCTTCTCCATGGCCAACCATTGCAGTGGACACATGGTTAAAGGAAACTGGAACTTCACACAATCCCTGACCTTCTCCATGGCCCGCCATTGCAGTGGACACATGGCTAAAGGAAAATGAAACTTCTATCCAATCCCTGACCTTCTCTATGGCCAGCCATTGCAGTGGATCATTGGTTAAAGGAAAATGGAACTTCAACCCAATCCCTGACCTTCTCCATGGCCAGCCATTGTAGTGGACACATGGCTAAAGGAAAATTAACCTTCAACCCAATCCCTGTCCTTCTCCATGGCCAGCCATTGCAGTGGACACATGGCTAAAGGAAAATGAAACATCAACCCAATCCCTGACCTTCTCCATGTCAAAAGTGAAACTTCAACCCAATCCCTGACCTTCTCCATGGCCACCCATTGCAGTGGACATATGGCTAAAGGAAAATGAAACTTCAACCCAATCCCTGACCTTCTCCATGGCCAGCCATTGCAGTGGACACGTGGCTAAAAGAAAAGGAAACCTCAACCCAATCACTGACCTTCTCCATGGCCACCCATTGCAGTGGACACATGGCTAAAGGAAAATGAAACCTCAACCCAATCCCTGACCTTCTCCATGGCCAGCCATTGCAGTGGACACATGGCTAATGGAAAATTAAACTTCAACCCAATCCCTTACCTTCTCCATGGCCAGCCATTGCAGTGGACACATGGCTAAAGGAAAATGAAACTTCTATCCAATCCCTGACCTTCTCTATGGCCAGCCATTACAGTGGATCAATGGTTAAAGGAAAATGGAACTTCAACTCAATCCCTGACCTTCTCCATGGCCAGCCATTGCAGTGGACACATGGCTAAAGAGAAATTAAACTTCTATCCAATCTCTGACCTTCTCTATGGCCAGCCATTGCAGTGGATCAATGGTTAAAGGAAAATGGAACTTCAACGCAATCCCTGACCTTCTCCATGGCCAGCCATTGCAGTGGTCACATGGCTAAAGGAAAATTAAACTTCAACCCAATTCCTGTCCTTCTCCATGGCCAGCCATTGCAGTGGACACATGGCTAAAGGAAAATGAAACCTCAACCCAATCCCTGACCTTCTCCATGTCCAAAGCAAAACTTCATCCCAATCCCTGACCACCCATTGCAGTGGACATATGGCTAAAGGAAAATGAAATTAAACTTCCCTGACCTTCTCCATGGCCACCCATTGCAGTGGACACATGGCTAAAGGAAAATGAAACTTCACCCAATCCCTGACCTTCTGCGTGGCCAGACATTGCAGTGGACACATGGCTAAAGGATAATTAAACTTCAACCCAATCCCTGTTCTTCTCCATGGCCAGCCATTGCAGTGGACACATGGCTCAAGAGATATTAAACTTCAACCCAAGCCCTGACCTTCTCCATGGCCAGTCATTGCTTTGGACACATGGCTTAAGGAAAATGAAACTTCAACCCAATTCCTGACCTTCTCCATGGCCACCCATTGCAGCGGACACATGGCTTAAGGGAAATTAAACTTCAATCCAATCCCTGACCTTCTCCATGGCCAGTCATTGATTTGGACACATGGTTTAAGGAAAATGAAACCTCAACCCAATCGCTGACCTTCTCCATGGCCACCCATTACAGTGGACACATGGCTAAAGGAAAATGAAACCTCAACCCAATCGCTGACCTTCTCCATGGCCAGCCATTGCAGTGGACACATGGCTAAAGGAAAATTAAACTTCAACCCAATCCCTGACCTTCTCCATGGCCAGCCATTGCAGTGGACACATGGCTAAAGGAAAATGAAACTTCTATCCAATCCCTGACCTTCTCTATGGCCAGCCATTACAGTGGATCAATGGTTAAAGGAAAATGGAACTTCAACTCAATCCCTGACCTTCTCCATGGCCAGCCATTGCAGTGGACACATGGCTAAAGAGAAATTAAACTTCTATCCAATCCCTGACCTTCTCTATGGCCAGCCATTGCAGTGGATCAATGGTTAAAGGAAAATTGAACTTCAACCCAATCCCTGACCTTCTCCATGGCCAGCCATTGCAGTGGTCACATGGCTAAAGGAAAATTAAACTTCAACCCAATTCCTGTCCTTCTCCATGGTCAGCCATTACAGTGGACACATGGCTAAAGGAAAATGAAACCTCAACCCAATCCCTGACCTTCTCCATGTCAAAAGCGAAACTTCAACCCAATCCCTGACCACCCATTGCAGTGGACATATGGCTAAAGGAAAATGAAATTAAACTTCCCTGACCTTCTCCATGGCCACCCATTGCAGTGGACACATGGCTAAAGGAAAATGAAACTTCACCCAATCCCTGACCTTCTGCGTGGCCAGACATTGCAGTGGACACATGGCTAAAGGATAATTAAACTTCAACCCAATCCCTGTTCTTCTCCATGGCCAGCCATTGCAGTGGACACATGGCTAAAGAGAAATTAAACTTCTATCCAATCCCTGACCTTCTCTATGGCCAGCCATTGCAGTGGTCACATGGCTAAAGGAAAATTATACTTCAACCCAATCCCTGTCCTTCTCCATGGCCGGCCATTGCAGTGGACACATGGCTAAAGGAAAATGAAACCCCAACCCAATCCCTGACCTTCTCCATGGCCAGCCATTGCTGGAGTGAAACTTCAACCCAATCCCTGACCTTCTCCATGGCCACCCATTGCAGTGGACATATGGCTAAAGGAAAATGAAACTTCAACCCAATCCCTGACCTTCTCCATGGCCAACCATTGCAGTGGACACATGGTTAAAGGAAACTGGAACTTCACACAATCCCTGACCTTCTCCATGGCCCGCCATTGCAGTGGACACATGGCTAAAGGAAAATGAAACTTCTATCCAATCCCTGACCTTCTCTATGGCCAGCCATTGCAGTGGATCATTGGTTAAAGGAAAATGGAACTTCAACCCAATCCCTGACCTTCTCCATGGCCAGCCATTGTAGTGGACACATGGCTAAAGGAAAATTAACCTTCAACCCAATCCCTGTCCTTCTCCATGGCCAGCCATTGCAGTGGACACATGGCTAAAGGAAAATGAAACATCAACCCAATCCCTGACCTTCTCCATGTCAAAAGTGAAACTTCAACCCAATCCCTGACCTTCTCCATGGCCACCCATTGCAGTGGACATATGGCTAAAGGAAAATGAAACTTCAACCCAATCCCTGACCTTCTCCATGGCCAGCCATTGCAGTGGACACGTGGCTAAAAGAAAAGGAAACCTCAACCCAATCCCTGACCTTCTCCATGGCCAAAGTGAAACTTCAACCCAATCCCTGACCTTCTCCATGGCCACCCATTGCAGTGGACATATGGCTAAAGGAAAATGAAACTTCAACCCAATCCCTGACCTTCTCCATGGCCAGCCATTGCAGTGGACACATGGCTAAAAGAAAATGAAACCTCAACCCAATCCCTGACCTTCTCCGTGGCCAGCCATTGCAGTGGGCACATGGCTAAAGGAAAATGAAACCTCAACCCAATCCCTGACCTTCTCCATGGCCAATGTGAAACTTCAACCCAATCCCAGACCTTCTCCATGCCACCCATTGCAGCGGACACATGGCTTAAGGGAAATTAAACTTCAACCCAATCCCTGACCTTCTCCATGGCCAGTCATTGCTTTGGACACATGGTTTAAGGAAAATGAAACCTCAACCCAATCCCTGACCTTCTCCATGGCCAGCCATTGCAGTGGACACATGGCTAAAGAGAAATTAAACTTCTATCCAATCCCTGACCTTCTCTATGGCCAGCCATTGCAGTGGATCAATGGTTAAAGGAAAATTGAACTTCAACCCAATCCCTGACCTTCTCCATGGCCAGCCATTGCAGTGGACACATGGCTAAAGGAAAATTAAACTTCAACCCAATTCCTGTCCTTCTCCATGGTCAGCCATTACAGTGGACACATGGCTAAAGGAAAATGAAACCTCAACCCAATCCCTGACCTTCTCCATGTCAAAAGCGAAACTTCAACCCAATCCCTGACCACCCATTGCAGTGGACATATGGCTAAAGGAAAATGAAATTAAACTTCCCTGACCTTCTCCATGGCCACCCATTGCAGTGGACACATGGCTAAAGGAAAATGAAACTTCACCCAATCCCTGACCTTCTGCGTGGCCAGACATTGCAGTGGAAACATGGCTAAAGGATAATTTTAAACTTCAACCCAATCCCTGTTCTTCTCCATGGCTAGCCATTGCAGTGGACACATGGCTAAAGAGAAATTAAACTTCTATCCAATCCCTGACCTTCTCTATGGCCAGCCATTGCAGTGGTCACATGGCTAAAGGAAAATTATACTTCAACCCAATCCCTGCCCTTCTCCATGGCCAGCCATTGCAGTGGACACATGGCTAAAGGAAAATGAAACCCCAACCCAATCCCTGACCTTCTCCATGGCCAGCCATTGCTGGAGTGAAACTTCAACCCAATCCCTGACCTTCTCCATGGCCACCCATTGCAGTGGACATATGGCTAAAGGAAAATGAAACTTCAACCCAATCCCTGACCTTCTCCATGGCCAGCCATTGCAGTGGACACATGGCTAAAGGAAAATGAAACTTCAACCCAATCCCGACCTTCTCCATGGCCAACCATTGCAGTGGACACATGGGTAAAGGAAACTGGAACTTCACACAATCCCTGACCTTCTCCATGGCCAACCATTGCAGTGGATCATTGGTTAAAGGAAACTGGAACTTCACACAATCCCTGACCTTCTCCATGGCCAGCCATTGCTGGAGTGAAACTTCAACCCAATCCCTGACCTTCTCCATGGCCAGCCATTGCAGTGGACACATGGCTAAAGGAAAATGAAACTTCAACCCAATCCCGACCTTCTCCATGGCCAACCATTGCAGTGGACACATGGTTAAAGGAAACTGGAACTTCACACAATCCCTGACCTTCTCCATGGCCAACCATTGCAGTGGATCATTGGTTAAAGGAAACTGGAACTTCACACAATCCCTGACCTTCTCCATGGCCAGCCATTGCTGGAGTGAAACTTCAACCCAATCCCTGACCTTCTCCATGGCCACCCATTGCAGTGGACATATGGCTAAAGGAAAATGAAACTTCAACCCAATCCCTGACCTTCTCCATGGCCAGCCATTGCAGTGGACACATGGCTAAAGGAAAATGAAACTTCAACCCAATCCCGACCTTCTCCATGGCCAACCATTGCAGTGGACACATGGGTAAAGGAAACTGGAACTTCACACAATCCCTGACCTTCTCCATGGCCAACCATTGCAGTGGATCATTGGTTAAAGGAAACTGGAACTTCACACAATCCCTGACCTTCTCCATGGCCAGCCATTGCTGGAGTGAAACTTCAACCCAATCCCTGACCTTCTCCATGGCCACCCATTGCAGTGGACATATGGCTAAAGGAAAATGAAACTTCAACCCAATCCCTGACCTTCTCCATGGCCAGCCATTGCAGTGGACACATGGCTAAAGGAAAATGAAACTTCAACCCAATCCCGACCTTCTCCATGGCCAACCATTGCAGTGGACACATGGTTAAAGGAAACTGGAACTTCACACAATCCCTGACCTTCTCCATGGCCAACCATTGCAGTGGATCATTGGTTAAAGGAAACTGGAACTTCACACAATCCCTGACCTTCTCCATGGCCAGCCATTGCTGGAGTGAAACTTCAACCCAATCCCTGACCTTCTCCATGGCCACCCATTGCAGTGGACATATGGCTAAAGGAAAATGAAACTTCAACCCAATCCCTGACCTTGTCCATGGCCAGCCATTGCAGTGGACACATGGCTAAAGGAAAATGAAACTTCAACCCAATCCCGACCTTCTCCATGGCCAACCATTGCAGTGGACACATGGTTAAAGGAAACTGGAACTTCACACAATCCCTGATCTTCTCTATGGCCAGCCATTGCAGTGGATCATTGGTTAAAGGAAAATTAACCTTCAACCCAATCCCTGTCCTTCTCCATGGCCAGCCATTGCAGTGGACACATGGCTAAAGAAAAATGAAACATCAACCCAATCCCTGACCTTCTCCATGTCAAAAGTGAAACTTCAACCCAATCCCTGACCTTCTCCATGGCCAGCCATTGCAGTGGACACGTGGCTAAAAGAAAAGGAAACCTCAACCCAATCCCTGACCTTCTCCATGGCCAAAGTGAAACTTCAACCCAATCCCTGACCTTCTCCATGGCCACCCATTGCAGTGGACATATGGCTAAAGGAAAATGAAACTTCAACCCAATCCCTGACCTTCTTCATGGCCAGCCATTGCAGTGGACACATGGCTAAAAGAAAATGAAACCTCAACCCAATCCCTGACCTTCTCCATGGCCAAAGTGAAACTTCAAACCAATCCCTGACCTTCTCCATGGCCAACCATTCCATTGGACATATGGCTAAAGGAAAATGAAACTTCAACCCAATCCCTGACCTTCTCCATGGCCAGCCATTGCAGTGGACACATGGCTAAAAGAAAATGAAACCTCAACCCAATCCCTGACCTTCTCCATGGCCAAAGTGAAACTTCAACCCAATCCCTGACCTTCTCCATGGCCAACCATTGCAGTGGACACATGGTTAAAGGAGCAACACACTCAGTCGGACACAATCTGCATGTATGTTCTGTGGAGTGGCCACCTCACAGTACCTACCTTTTGTGACCCAGGCACCAGCCGGCACACTTCCTACTCATCAAGGACAAGGAATCATCACAAGGAGCAGCTGGAACACCCTCAACCAAGAGGAAATTGGGAAACTAATGCCGGGCAGCAAACATGTCAGAACCGGATCACTGGCTCCCAGCGGAGTGAGCAGAGATGCTCTGTGGTAGGTCCCCAGAGCCCCTGGACATCCTAGCACCTATGAAACAATTAACCCACCAGAGAAAGAAACTGCATGGTGGTTCACCACAAACTCTGATCCCTGTAGAAAACAAACCGGAAACAAGAACAAGCAGCAAGAGAAAGCAACAGAACAGAGACAGAGCTGGCACAACAAGCAGCAAGAGAAAACAGCAGAACACCGACAGAGCTGACACTGCAAGCAGCAAGAGAAAGCAGCAGAACAGCAACAGATCTGATAGTACAAAGCAGCAAGAGAAAGCAGCAGAACAACAACAGATCTGACACTATAAAGCAGCAAGAGAAAGCACCAGAACAGCGACAGAGCTGACAATACAAGGCAGCAAGAGAAAGCAGCAGAGCACCGACAGAGCTGACACTGCAAGCAGCAAGATAAAGCAGCAGAACAGCAACAGATCTGACACTACAAAGCAGCAAGAGAAAGCAGCAGAACAACAACAGATCTGACACTATAAAGCAGAAAGAGAAAGCAGCAGAACAGCAACAGAGCTGACACTGCAAGCAGCAAGAGAAAGCAGCAAACAGCAACAGATCTGACACTACAAAGCAGCAAGAGAAAGCAGCAGAACACCAACAGAACTGACACTACAAGCAGCAAGAGAAAGCAGAACAGTGACAGATCTGACCCTACAACGCAGCAAGAGAAAGCAGCAGAACAGCAACAAAGCTGAAACTGGAAGCAGCAAGAGAAAGCAGCAGAAGAACAACAGATCTGACACTACAAGCAGCAAGAGAAAGCAGAACAGTGATAGATCTGACCCTACAATGCAGCAAGGGAAAGCAGCAGAACAGCAACAAAGCTGACACTGCAAGCAGCAAGAGCAAGCAGCAGTACAGCAACAGATCTGACACAACAAAGCAGCAAGAGAAAGCAGCAGAACAACAACAGATCTGACACTATAAAGCAGCAAGAGAAAGCAGCAGAACAACGACAGAGCTGACACTATTAAGCAGAAAGAGAAAGCAGAACAGTGACAGATCTGACCCTACAACGCAGCAAGAGAAAGCAGCAGAACAGCAACAGAGCTGACACTGCAAGCAGCAAGAGAAAGCAGCAGTAGAGCAACAGATCTGACACTACAAAGCAGCAAGAGAAAGTAGCAGATCAGCGACAGAGCTGATACTACAAGCAGCAAGAGAAAGCAGAACAGTGACAGATCTGACCCTACAACGCAGCAAGTGAAAGCAGGAGAGCAGCAACAGAGCTGACACTACATGCAGCAAGAGAAAGCAGCAGAACAGCGACAGAGCTGACACTACAAGCAGCAAGAGAAAGCAGCAGAACAGTGACAGATCTGACCCTACAGCGCAGCAAGAGACAGCAGCAGAACAGCAACAGATCTGACATTACAAAGCAGCAAGAGAAAGCAGCAGAAAAGCGACAGATCTGACACTACAAAGCAGCATGAGAAAGAAGAACAGCAACACTGCTGACACTACAAGGCAGCAAGAGGAAGCAGCAGAACAGCGACATAGCTGACACTACAAGGCAGCAAGAGAAAGCACCAGAACAGCGACGTATCTGACACTACACGGCAGCAAGAGAAAGCAGCAGAACACCGCCAGATCTGACACTACAATGCCGCAAGAGAAAGGAGCAGAACAGCGACAGATCTGACACTACAAAACAGCAAGAGAAAGCGCAGAACAGTGACAGAGCTGACACTATAAGCAGAAGAGAAAGCAGCAGATCAGTGACAGAGCTGACACTACAAAGCAGCAAGAGAAAGCAGCAGCACAGTGACAGAGCTAACACTACGAAGCAGCACAAGAAAGCAGTAGAACAGTTACAGAGCTGACACTACAAGGCAGCAAGACAAAGCAGCAGAACAGCGACAGAGCTGACACTACAAAGTAGCAAGACAAAGCAGCAGTACAGCGACAGAGCTGACACTGCAAGGCAGCAAGAGAAAGCAGCAGAACAACGACAGATCTGACACTATAAAGCAGAAAGAGAAAGCAGCAGAACAGCAACAGAGCTGACACTACAAGCAGCAAGAGAAAGCAGCGAACAGCAACAGATCTGACACTACAAAGCAGCAAGAGAAAGCAGCAGAACACCAACAGAACTGACACTACAAGCAGCAAGAGAAAGCAGAACAGTGACAGATCTGACCCTACAACGCAGCAAGAGAAAGCAGCAGAACAGCAACAAAGCTGACACTGGAAGTAGCAAGAGAAAGCAGCAGAAGAACAACAGATCTGACACCACAAGCAGCAAGAGAAAGCAGAACAGTGAGAGATCCGACCCTACAATGCAGCAAGAGAAAGCAGCAGAACAGCAACAAAGCTGACACTGCAAGCAGCAAGAACAAGCAGCAGTAGAGCAACAGATCTGACACAACAAAGCAGCAAGAGAAAGCAGCAGAACAACAACAGATCTGACACTATAAAGCAGCAAGGGAAAGCAGCAGAACAACAACAGAGCTGACACTATTAAGCAGAAAGAGAAAGCAGAACAGTGACAGATCTGACCCTACAACGCAGCAAGAGAAAGCAGCAGAACAGCAACAGAGCTGACACTGCAAGCAGCAAGAGAAAGCAGCAGTAGAGCAACAGATCTGACACTACAAAGCAGCAAGAGAAAGTAGCAGATCAGCGACAGAGCTGATACTACAAGCAGCAAGAGAAAGCAGAACAGTGACAGATCTGACCCTACAACGCAGCAAGTGAAAGCAGCAGAGCAGCAATAGAGCTGACACTACATGCAGCAAGAGAAAGCAGCAGAACAGCGACAGAGCTGACACTACAAGCAGCAAGAGAAAGCAGCAGAACAGTGACAGATCTGACCCTACAGCGCAGCAAGAGAAAGCAGCAGAACAGCAACAGATCTGACATTACAAAGCAGCAAGAGAAAGCAGCAGAAAAGCGACAGATCTGACACTACAAAGCAGCATGAGAAAGAAGAACAGCAACACTGCTGACACTACAACGCAGCAAGAGGAAGCAGCAGAACAGCGACATAGCTGACTCTACAAGGCAGCAAGAGAAAGCACCAGAACAGCGACGTAGCTGACACTACACATCAGCAAGAGAAAGCAGCAGAACACCGCCAGATCTGACACTACAATGCCGCAAGAGAAAGGAGCAGAACAGCGACAGATCTGACACTACAAAACAGCAAGAGAAAGCAGCAGAACAGTGACAGAGCTGACACTATAAGCAGAAGAGAAAGCAGCAGATCAGCGACAGAGCTGACACTGCAAAGCAGCAAGAGAAAGCAGCAGCACAGTGACAGAGCTGACACTACGAAGCAGCACAAGAAAGCAGTAGAACAGTTACAGAGCTGACACTTCAAGGCAGCAAGAGAAAGCAGCAGAACAGCAACAGAGAGGGGGCGCACAGGCGATGGCTGCCTAAAGACGCTGGTCCCGCCGAAACTGGGCCGTGTTGAGGGATTGAGCCCCCCCCCGCAACCCCCCACGGAACATCTGTGGTTGTCAGTGGCGGTGAACCCCGGGGGACCCCCCCGGGCGAAAGAGCGATGCTGAAAGACCCTCGGGTGCCCGAGAACGAGGCCTTGCGGCTCAACGAGAGGATCTACGAAAGGCCCCGCCCACCTCCAGAGCAGCGTGGGGAGTCGTGGTGCGCGGTAGCCATTGAGGCCTACAAGCGCGCCTGACCTCTCCACCCCACCCCAGTCACAAAGCACGCCAGCACTCCGGCGGGGACTCCACCGCCAGGGCCCCGCGGCACAGGAGGACGGTACCAGCGCGGAGTGGAAGCCCCAGGCGGCGGCGATTTGAGCCGCGGACCCGGACCCACCAAAGGAGAGGCAGCCCGCTTGACCCGAGCTCCCGAACACGGAGTCGAACAACAGGTGAGAGGCCCAGGCGGGAGGAGACTTACACAGGTGGTGCCCGCCTGGAGACGAACTCTGAAGAAAACATGGCCGATAGTATCAAATCCCCGGGGGCCTAGCCTGGACCTCCATCCGATCACAATTTGACACACATCGTCGCCACCTCCCCACCACAGGGACAGACGACCACAAGCAGTGGGAAAAGGGCATGTAAAGAGTGTGAGGCCCCCACCAGAGGCCGGTGGGGCGTGTGCCCGCTCAAAGATAGCTCCCCACGGAGCGGTTTTGCCTGAAGGAGAGAGGGCAGTCTCCCAGCAGGGTCATCGCTCTTGGCCCCCGAGGACCGCCGGCCGGAGGGAGAGGAAGGGAGATCGGATGAGCTGGCGCCACATCCTCCAGGAGTACCGTTACCTGGACGCCAGAAGGGAGAATAGCGGCCCGGAACGGACCTCCAGAATGTCCCAGCCCGAGACCTCACCCCCGCTCACCCTTACTATGGAAAAGGGCTTTGCCTCGGTCCTGCAGGAGATCAGAGACATGCGGGCGGACATTGCCCAGAAAATGGAGAACATGGACCGTAGGGTGGACAAGGTCGAGGACAGACTGTTACAGCTGGAGACCAACCAGTCCTCAGCAACGACCCAAGAGATGGACATGTCCCTGAGAATAGCTGCTCTAGAAAAAAGAGACGAAGAGAGGGCCAGGCAAATGGACGATTACGAAAATAGGGAACGGAGGAACAACCTCAGAATCCTTGGGGTGCCGGAGTCGGAGGGAGAAACGGAAAGAGAACTGAATCGGGTGGTGAGGGACATCATCACCCTCCTTTTCTCGGATGAGATGACGACCGAACCAACGTTTGATCGGGTCCACAGAGCGGGGGGCTGAACTGTGGGCCCCCGGTCAATTCTGGTCCGCTTTCATTACTACACCGAGAAAGCGAAGGTTCTGGAGGAGGCCAGAAAGACACGGGAGATAACCTATAACAATGGACAAGTGTCCTTTTTCCAGGACCTCTCTTCATACACGCTGGCCAAACGCAGGATGTGCCGCCCTCTAACACAAATGCTAAAAGAGAAGGGGGTGCGCTATAGATGGGGGTACCCCTTCTCCCTCACGTTCGAGTACGAGGCTCAACTGTCGACCCTGATTACAGAAGAGGACATAAGGGGAGCCATCCAAGAGTATGTGTCGGACCCGTCCCCTCGGAGAGAACCCACGGGATTCGCAGCGGAAGGAGCCAGAGAATGCAGGCCACAAGGAGAGAGGAGAAAGAAGACGGGTCCACGGAAATTTAAGAAACTGAACCCGCCGTCCCCGACGACGGACAGGGAGGACGCCGACCCCGGACACGGAGGAGCGGGCCGGTCGGGCCTGGGGTAGTCTGGTAGCTGAAACATAAATCCGGAAGTGAAAAAGGGTACGGGGAAACCGGGCAAAGAACTAGTTCACGATCACAACGTCCGGCCTGGCTCAAAGACGAGTTGACTTCCAGGACCATGGGGTCCAAGGACATAAGGGGCCTCCCAGAACAGCAAGTATGTCGGCTACCTGGGGGAAGGGGCTTGGGAGGGGGTGGGGGGAAAAGGGGGGCTCAAGGAGGAGTGATTTCCGACATTAGCCCAGCCGGAGGCGGTAGGCTGGTGGTCCGGCCAATTACCAGCAATGGTGGAACTATTTGGCTGGACGGCGGGGTGGGGGGTGGGGGTTGAAGGAATAGTTGGGGTTGTTCAGTTCGGAGGGGGGACCAGGGGACAGTTGGGGACAGATTTAAGGCCCACCTGGGGGCGGGGGGAGGGGGCAAGGGAGATCAGGTTATAACACAAAAGGAGCTGGAAAGGAAAAGTGCCATGAGTCAGCTATCCAGTAAGATGTTGATCCTAGACAATGGCTGAGGATCTGCCTGCCCTGGGCGTGGGTTCCCTTAATGTGTGGGGGTTGAACACCCCAACCAAGAGATCCTTAGTCTGCAGGGAATTCAGGAGGGCAAAGCTTGACCTGCTCTTTCTTCAGGAAACACATTGGGCTCGGGGGAAGGAACCGAAACTGCGAGGAGGAGGGATCGGGGAGGTCCTCAGCGCATCCCACAGAACCAAGAAAAGGGGGGTAGCCATACTGCTAGCAAGGGATGTTGGCTTTGAAGTGGAAGCCACGGTGAAGGACCCAGAGGGCCGATATCTGCTGGCAAGGGGCTCTTTGCGGGGCTCCCCTCTGACTCTGGCAGTTGTGTACGGCCCCAATGAAGGCCAGGCGCAATTCTGAGAGGGTGTGAAGGACAGATTGAAATTGTTTGTTCACGGGATGTTGGTGGTGGGAGGGAATTTCAATATGGTCCTAGACCCAACCGCGGATAGAAAACGCTTGGGGCCCCAGCCCACTAGGGCTGCAGATGAAACCATGGCCCGTACCTTCCAGAGGGTCAACGCGGAGCTGGGCCTGGTGGACACCATTCCGACGCCCCGGACAGGGCTCCCCTCCTTCACATACTACTCAGAAATCCACACATTATACTCCTGTATAGACTACATCCTGGTAGACGAACCCCTTCTTCCACATGTTTTTGGCCACAGGGTTGACCCGGTCCCTTGGTCCGACCACGACTTGGTCCGTACCACCATAGTAGGGGGATGGCGGAGTGGCAGTAGAGGGCGATGGAAATGTAATGACTCCCTGCTGAAGGACGAAGTTCTGGCACAGGAAGTGCAGGACGCCATCTCAGAGTACTTCGATGGCGAGGTGGGCACACACGTGCTGTGGGACGCCTTCAAGGTGACCTTACGTGGCGTCCTCATTAGAATGGGAGCCAAGAAAAAGAGGGAGAGGGAGGCCCAGGAAAAGTCCCTGAGGGAAAAGATAGCCCAACTTCAGCCGGGTGACCTCCTGGAGGCACCCCTGGAAAGGGATCAGATCGCCTCCCTAGAAAACTATAAACTCCAGTTGAAAGACCTTCTGTTACATAAGACTGAGCGGAGCCGCCAACTAGCGAAACAAAAATATTATGAGAAGGGGGGCGGAGCTGACAAAATACTGGCCTGGAAACTCAGAGAGATTCAGAGGAACAGAACGGTGAAGGCAGTGAAGAATGATCGGGGATCATTAGATCACGACACCCCAAACATTGGAGCAGCCTTTCGCCGTTATTATGAAAAGTTATACTCGTTAAAATATGACGTGGATGACAATCAGATTGAGGGTTTCCTGGACTCCATCCAGATCCCGTCCTTGACAGGTGAAATGGCAGAGGGTTTAGAGGGCCGGGTGACGGAAGAGGAGGTGGAGCACGTGATCAGTGGGATGAAGGTGGGAACGTCCCCGGGGGAAGACGGCTTCTCCGTATACTTCTACAAGAGGATTCGGGCTATCCTAGCCCCACACCTAGCCCCACACCTGGTGAGGGTGTTTAACGGGGTGCTAGAGGGGGGCTCTCTGCCGGATACCATGATGAGGGCCATAATCGTGGTCCTGTCCAAAGAGGGCAAAGACCCCACTGAATGCTCCTCATATCGCCCGATTTACCTCCTCCATATAGATGTTAAGATTCTGGCCAAGGTGATAGGTAAACGGATGGAGGGGATAATGCCCAAGCTGGTTCACGGGGATCAAGTGGGGTTCATAGGGGGCAGGCAAGGCTCTGATAACATCAGGAAGATGATAGACCTAATCCACCATGCCCAAGAATCAGATCTCGAAGCAAGTCTGCTTTCCCTGGACTCCGAGAAAGCTTTTGACAGGGTAGAGTGGAGGTACATGCAACTCCTCCTCCGTCGAATGGGCTTCGGGGCTCACATCAGGAACTGGGTTTCCGCCCTATATGGGGCCCCAATGGCAAGAGTACAGGTGAATGGAGAACTTTCCGACTCATTCCCTCTCACGTGGGGGACGCGGCAGGGATGCCCACTCTCCCCTTTAATATATGTCCTGACGATGGAGCCCCTGGCCATCGCGGTCCGAGCCCACCCCAAAATTAAAGGGATTAAAAGAGGAGAGGTGGAGTTCAAGATCTCCCTGTTTGCTGACGATATTCTAGCATACCTGGTGGAGCCCAGCTCCTCGCTTCCCCCCCCTCCTGTCCCTGATGACGACCTTCTCGGGGCTAAAGATAAATGCATCAAAATCAGCGTTACTCCCTATGAGGGCTCAGGACCCGGGGCTGGACCACCGGGATAGGTGTGAGGGGATTGTGGTGGGGAGGGACTCCATTAGGTATTTGGGTGTGCTCCTCACGAGAGATCTCTCAAAATTGGCTTTGGCGAATTATGGGCCCATTATGGCGGTGATTAAATCAGATCTGAAGAGGTGGGGAGGTATGATCCTATCTTGGTACGGGCGCACGACAGCGGTGAAGATGAACATCCTCCCGAGACTGCTGTATCTTTTCACAGCACTCCCAACGGGGGTCCCCGACCAGATGTTTCAAGACCTACAGAGGGCAGTCCGAGAGTTTGTATGGCAAGGGCGGAACCTGAGGATAGGGAAGGCCATTCTAACGTTACCTAGGGAGGAGGGTGGTTTCGGGCTGCCGGACTTCCTTCTCTACCACCGGGCCGCCCAGCTAATGGTCCTGTTGGAGCATATGAGGGAGGGGATGGGCACCTATTGGTCTTATCTGGAGGACATGGATGCCCACCCTCTGAAAGTATGCAACCTTCTGTGGTTGCCACGTAAACACATGCCAAATAGACTGCAGACCCACCCAACCCTGGGAATACTTTGGTCGATCTGGAAAGAAGGACCCACAACCGCACACCTCACTTCATGGCCCTCCCCGATGTCTTCGCTCTGGGGCAACCCGCTCAAACTAGGTAGCAGGGGATTCAGGAATGCCCATTCCTGGTCGGATGGGGGGTTGGAATGGGCGGGGCAACTGTTCAAGGAGGGCGAGTTCCTCGAATACGAGGAGCTGCGAGATGCGCTTGGGCGGGGGTCTCTTTCAGTCTTTGAATATTTGCGCCTGAAGGGCATCCTATGTGACCAGACTTGGGGCCTGAATCTGCGGAGACAGCTGACCCCCTTTGAAAAGTTACTAGACACGGCCACAACAAGGAAGGGGGTAGTATCCAAAAGGTACCAGATATTGAACACTGTTAACTTGGAAGGGAGGAGAGGGTTTTGGGGGTTCTGGAATGACTTGGCAGGAGAGGCTCTCTCGGAGGACGCATGGTCCAGGGTATTTAAAATAGCATTCCATGGGAACCTGTTTACGTCGGACATGGAGCACAACTTTAAGATCTTCCAGGGATGGCATAGAGACCCATTGAAGTTATCCAAGATGTTCTCGGGGGTGTCCCCCAGATGCCCAAGAGGATGTGGCCAAGTGGGGACGAGGGGTCACATGTGGTGGTTCTCCCCTAAGGTACAGGGGTTCTGAGAGAAGGTACGGGGATGGATGGCGGAGGTCACCGAGGAACTACTCCCACTCAATCCTTTGACGATGTTGTTGGGCCTCCCGCTGGAGGAGGCGGAAATATACAGGTACCCAAGAATGTGGGAGACCATGTTGCGAGCAGGAAGGGTAGCCCTAGCGCAAAGGTGGAAAAGCCCAGAGACCCCCTCTAAGGAAGACTGGCTAAAAAAACTGAAGAACATGTTCCTCATGGACAAACTGACGGCCATGGTAAACAATGAATCGAGCACCTTCCAGGCAAATTGGTATGGGGTTTACCAGGCATGGGGGTGGGATGCTCACTGACATTATGTGGACAAAATGGGGCATGAGGGCGATGGAGCCCAGAAAGTACCACTCAAGGACAATGGTGTAACCCATGGCCCAGGAGACAGCGGATCCGTCTAAGCCAGCTTTTACATGAACGCATAGCACAGCTCCAAGGCACCGAACTACGAGTACTGATGACGACTCCTGCGATTGTTTTTTCGATGGGACACTGATCTGGGGGGAGGGGTCGATTTGGGGAAGGGGGAGAGTGGGGTGGGAGGGGAAGGAGACCCCGGGGGTTTGATGATGATGTTAAATGTGATATTCATATTGCTCCCGGTGATGTCATTGTTTCTTTTTCTGAAAAATTGCCAATAAAACCAAAGTTTTAAAAAATAAAAAAATAAAAAAGAACAGCAACAGAACTGACACTACAAAGCAGCAAGAGAAAACAGTAGAACAGCAACAAAACTGACACTACAAAGCAGCAAGAGAAAGCAGTAGAACAGCGACCGAGCTGACACTACAAGGCAGCAAGATGAAGCAGCAGAACAGCGACAGAGCTGACACTACAAAGTAACAAGACAAAGCAGCAGAACAGTGAGAGAACTGACACTACAAAGTAGCAAGACAAAGCAGCAGACAAGCAACAGAGCTGACACTACACGGCAGCAATCATAATGGCAAGGAAACTAGTTCATGCAAAAAGGCACGCAACGCCCAGAAAGAGGGGTTTAAAATTATGCAGAACTCTACGGCTCTACAAACAACTTACAAACCAAATACCCAGCCAACACATTCTCACATCACAGGCGCACAAGGCTCTCCTCAGGACATTGGCATGTCAAGTGCTCTTGGCACAGGACGCCTAGAAACAGACCTGTGGGCAGAGCACGGGTGCTTCCGGGCTGCGTCACTGCAGCGCCATCTTGCATTTTCCCTCTTTACCGACTATTGTAACTCAGGCCCCCACGCCCCACCTTTCAGGTCCCCCAGAACGCCTGGAGACCTAGGAATGCCAGTGTCGCACAGTAGAAAGGACTGGAGCATAACACAGCACATCTGGAGAGAAATGGGACTAAACCCTAGGAGTCTGGGGTGCTTTATACACAGGTGGAGTAAAGCTGGAGTGTAATCAGGACTGAACCCCAGGAGTCTGGGGTGCTTTATACACAGGTGGAGTAAAGCTGGAGTGTATTCAGGACTGAACCCCAGGAGTCTGGGGTGCTTGATACACAGGTAGAGTAAAGCTGGAGAGAAATAGGACTAAACCCCAGGAGTCTGGGGTGCTTTATACACAGGTGGAGTAAAGCTGGAGTGTAATCAGGACTGAACCCCAGGAGTCTGGGGTGCTTCATACACAGGTGGAGTAAAGCTGGAGTGTAATCAGGACTGAACCCCAGGAGTCTGGGGTGTTTGATACACAGGTAGAGTAAAGCTGGAGAGAAATAGGACTAAACCCCAGGAGTCTGGGGTGCTTTATACACAGGTGGAGTAAAGCTGGAGTGTAATCAGGACTGAACCCCAGGAGTCTGGGGTGTTTGATACACAGGTAGAGTAAAGCTGGAGAGAAATAGGACTAAACCCCAGGAGTCTGGGGTGCTCGATACACGGATAGAGTAAAGCTGGAGAGAAATAGGACTAAACCCCAGGAGTCTGGGGTGCTCGATACACAGGTAGAGTAAAGCTGGAGAGAAATAGGACTAAACCCCAGGAGTCTGGGGTGCTTGATACACAGGTAGAGTAAAGCTGAAGAGAACTAGGACTAAACCCCAGGAGTCTGGGGTGCTTGATACACAGGTAGAGTAAAGCTGGAGAGAAATAGGACTAAACCCCAGGAGTCTGGGGTGCTTTATACACAGGTGGAGTAAAGCTGGAGTGTAATCAGGACTAAACCCCAGGAGTCTGGGGTGCTTGATAGACAGGTAGAGTAAAACTGGAGAGAAATAGGACTAAACCCCAGGAGTCTGTGGTGCTTGATACACAGGTAGAGTAAAGATGGAGCGAAATAGGACTAAACCCCAGGAGTCTGGGGTGCTTTATACACAGGTAGAGTAAAGCTGGAGAGAAATAGGACTTAACCCCAGGATTCTGGGCGCTTTATACACAGGTAGAGTAAAGCTGGAGTGTAACTAGGACTGAACCCCAGGAGTCTGGGGTGCTTTATACACAGGTAGAGTAAAGCTGGATTGTAACCAGGACTAAACCACAGGATTCTGGGGTGTTTTATACACAGGTAGAGTAAAGCTGGAGTGTAACTAGGACTGAACCCCAGGAGTCTGGGGTGCTTGATACACAGAGTGAAGCAGGAGTGAATCAGGACTGAACCCCAGGAGTCTGGGGGTGCTTTATACACACATGGAGTAAAGCTGGAGTGTAACTAGGACTGAACCCCAGGAGTCTGGGGTACTTTATACACATGTAGAGTAAAGCTGGAGTGTAACTAGGACTGAACCCCAGGATTCTGGGCGCTTTATACACAGGTAGAGTAAAGCTGGAGTGTAACTAGGACTGCACCCCAGGAGTCTGGGGTGCTTTATACATAGGTAGAGTAAAGCTGGATTGTAACCAGGACTAAACCACAGGATTCTGGGGTGCTTTATACACAGGTAGAGTAAAGCTGGAGTGTAACTAGGACTGAACCCCAGGAGTCTGGGGTGCTTGATACACAGGTAGAGTGAAGCAGGAGTGAATCAGGACTGAACCCCAGGAGTCTGGGGGTGCTTTATACACAAATGGAGTAAAGCTGGAGTGTAACTAGGACTGAACCCCAGGAGTCTGGGGTACTTTATACACAGGTAGAGTAAAGCTGGAGTGTAACTAGGACTGAACCCCAGGAGTCTGGGGTGCTTTATACACAGGTAGAGTAAAGCTGAGTTGTAACCAGGAGTGAACCCCAGGGGTCTGGGGTACTTTATACACAGGTAGAGTAAAGCTGGATTGTAACCAGGACGGAACCCCAGGAGTCTGGGGGTGGTTTATACACAGGTAAAGCTGGGTTGTAACCAGGACTGAACCCCAGGATTCTGGGGTGCTTTATACACAGGTAGAGTAAAGCTGGAGTGTAACTAGGACTGAACCCCAGGAGTCTGGGGTACTTTATACACAGGTAGAGTAAAGCTGGGGTGTAACTAGGACTGAACCCCAGGATTCTGGGCGCTTTATACACAGGTAGAGTAAAGCTGGAGTGTAACTAGGACTGAACCCCAGGAGTCTGGGGTGCTTTATACACAGGTAGAGTAAAGCTGGAGTGTAACTAGGACTGAACCCCAGGATTCTGGGCGCTTTATACACAGGTAGAGTAAAGCTGGAGTGTAACTAGGACTGAACCCCAGGATTCTGGGCGCTTTATACACAGGTAGAGTAAAGCTGGATTGTAACCAGGACTGAACCCCAGGGGTCTGGGGTACTTTATACACAGGTAGAGTAAAGCTGGATTGTAACCAGGACTGAACCCCAGGAGTCTGGGGGTGGTTTATACACAGGTAAAGCTGGGTTGTAACCAGGACTGAACCCCAGGATTCTGGGGTGCTTTATACACAGGTAGAGTAAAGCTGGAGTGTAACCAGGACTGAACCCCAGGAGTCTGGGGTACTTTATACACAGGTAGAGTAAAGCTGGATTGTAACCAGGACTGAACCCCAGGAGTCTGGGGGTGGTTTATAAAGAGGTAAAGCTGGGTTGTAACCAGGACTGAACCCCAGGATTCTGGGGTGCTTTATACACAGGTAGAGTAAAGCTGGAGTGTAACTAGGACTGAACCCCAGGAGTCTGGGGTACTTTATACACAGGTAGAGTAAAGCTGGGGTGTAACTAGGACTGAACCCCAGGATTCTGGGCGCTTTATACACAGGTAGAGTAAAGCTGGAGTGTAACTAGGACTGAACCCCAGGATTCTGGGGTGCTTTATACACAGGTAGAGTAAAGCTGGGGTGTAACTAGGACTGAACCCCAGGATTCTGGGCGCTTTATACACAGGTAGAGTAAAGCTGGGGTGTAACTAGGACTGAACCCCAGGGGTCTGGGGTACTTTATACACAGGTAGAGTAAAGCTGGGGTGTAACTAGGACTGAACCCCAGGATTCTGGGCGCTTTATACACAGGTAGAGTAAAGCTGAGTTGTAACCAGGACTGAACCCCAGGATTCTGGGCGCTATATACACAGGTAGAGTAAAGCTGGAGTGTAACTAGGACTGAACCCCAGGATTCTGGGGTGCTTTATACACAGGTAGAGTAAAGCTGGGGTGTAACTAGGACTGAACCCCAGGAGTCTGGGGGTGGTGTATACACAGGTAGAGTAAAGCTGGGTTGTAACCAGGACTGAACCCCAGGATTCTGGGCGCTTTATACACAGGTAGAGTAAAGCTGGAGTGTAACTAGGACTGAACCCCAGGATTCTGGGCGCTTTATACACAGGTAGAGTAAAGCTGGATTGTAACCAGGACTGAACCCCAGGAGTCTGGGGTGCTTTATACACAGGTAGAGTAAAGCTGGAGTGTAACTAGGACTGAACCCCAGGATTCTGGGCGCTTTATACACAGGTAGAGTAAAGCTGGAGTGTAACTAGGACTGAACCCCAGGATTCTGGGCGCTTTATACACAGGTAGAGTAAAGCTGGATTGTAACCAGGACTGAACCCCAGGGGTCTGGGGTACTTTATACACAGGTAGAGTAAAGCTGGATTGTAACCAGGACTGAACCCCAGGAGTCTGGGGGTGGTTTATACACAGGTAAAGCTGGGTTGTAACCAGGACTGAACCCCAGGATTCTGGGGTGCTTTATACACAGGTAGAGTAAAGCTGGAGTGTAACCAGGACTGAACCCCAGGAGTCTGGGGTACTTTATACACAGGTAGAGTAAAGCTGGATTGTAACCAGGACTGAACCCCAGGAGTCTGGGGGTGGTTTATAAAGAGGTAAAGCTGGGTTGTAACCAGGACTGAACCCCAGGATTCTGGGGTGCTTTATACACAGGTAGAGTAAAGCTGGAGTGTAACTAGGACTGAACCCCAGGAGTCTGGGGTACTTTATACACAGGTAGAGTAAAGCTGGGGTGTAACTAGGACTGAACCCCAGGATTCTGGGCGCTTTATACACAGGTAGAGTAAAGCTGGAGTGTAACTAGGACTGAACCCCAGGATTCTGGGGTGCTTTATACACAGGTAGAGTAAAGCTGGGGTGTAACTAGGACTGAACCCCAGGATTCTGGGCGCTTTATACACAGGTAGAGTAAAGCTGGGGTGTAACTAGGACTGAACCCCAGGGGTCTGGGGTACTTTATACACAGGTAGAGTAAAGCTGGGGTGTAACTAGGACTGAACCCCAGGATTCTGGGCGCTTTATACACAGGTAGAGTAAAGCTGAGTTGTAACCAGGACTGAACCCCAGGATTCTGGGCGCTATATACACAGGTAGAGTAAAGCTGGAGTGTAACTAGGACTGAACCCCAGGATTCTGGGGTGCTTTATACACAGGTAGAGTAAAGCTGGGGTGTAACTAGGACTGAACCCCAGGAGTCTGGGGGTGGTGTATACACAGGTAGAGTAAAGCTGGGTTGTAACCAGGACTGAACCCCAGGATTCTGGGCGCTTTATACACAGGTAGAGTAAAGCTGGAGTGTAACTAGGACTGAACCCCAGGATTCTGGGGTGCTTTATACACAGGTAGAGTAAAGCTGGGGTGTAACTAGGACTGAACCCCAGGATTCTGGGCGCTTTATACACAGGTAGAGTAAAGCTGGGGTGTAACTAGGACTGAACCCCAGGGGTCTGGGGTACTTTATACACAGGCAGAGTAAAGCTGGATTGTAACCAGGACTGAACCCCAGGAGTCTGGGGGTGGTGTATACACAGGTAGAGTAAAGCTGGGTTGTAACCAGGACTGAACCCCAGGAGTCTGGGGGTGGTGTATACACAGGTAGAGTAAAGCTGGGTTGTAACCAGGACTGAACCCCAGGAGTCTGGGGGTGGTGTATACACAGGTAGAGTAAAGCTGGGTTGTAACCAGGACTGAACCCCAGGGGTCTGGGGGTGGTGTATACACAGGTAGAGTAAAGCTGGGTTGTAACCAGGACTGAACCCCAGGGGTCTGGGGTGCTTTATACACAGGTAGAGTAAAGCTGGGTTGTAACCAGGACTGAACCCCAGGGGTCTGGTGGTGCTTTATACACAGGTAGAGTAAAGCTGGAGTGAAACTAGGACTGAACCCCAGGAGTCTGGGGTGCTTTATACACAGGTGGAGTAAAGCTGCTTTGTACCCAGGGAGACAGGCCCCCAGCTGCAGACGGCTGTGGACGGACACATGCACCGTTCAGAGAAGCTGGAACAGGCGGTTCTGTAAAAGGCCGCTTTTCAAGGCCCAGGGCTGACGGATCGGTCTTGGCGCCCGGGGGAGCCCGGAGCTGGAAGCTGCGGCTGGAAGGACAGGACTGATGGAATAAGAGTGGCTGACGCGGATCATGACGTGTCCAGCACCGGAGGCTGGCGCGTGAGTCATCGTCTGTGGTGGAGGGCATGTGCAGAGCACTCAGTTCCTGGCAGAGGGAGAGGGAGGGGGTGGGGAGGATGGGGGTAGAGAGAGGAAGAAGCGAGGCAGAGAGACAGCAACGATAGGGAGGAAGCGGCAGAGAGAGGAGGA